>NW_022109980.1:5476855-5505041 GCF_000313985.2 Echinops telfairi | reverse complement strand
TTACTGATGAAGATCAGAGACTGCAGCATTCAGTACAGATTACAATTCAATTTAAAGAAAACAAAAATCCTCATAAGTGGGCCAATAGGTAACATCATGATAAATGGAGAAAAGAATTTCATTGTACCTAGAATCACACTCAGTGTTCATGGAAGCAGCAGGAAGAAGTCCAAATATGTATTGCATTGAGTAAATCTGCTGCACAAGACCTCTTTAACATGTTAAAGAGCAAAGCCGTCACTCTGAGGACTAACGTCCCCTAGACATGAGCTGAACAATTAATAAGGAAGACTGGAGAATTGATGCGTTTGGATGTGGTGTTAGGGATGCATATTGAAGATAAAATGGACTGCCAATCTGTCTTGTAAGAAGTACAGCTGGAATGCACCTTAGAAACTAGTATGGCAAAACTTGTTTGCCTCCTGTACTTTGGACATGCTCCTAAAAAGACTAGTCCCTGAAAAAGGGCATCATGCTTGGTACAGAGTGAGTGAGAAAGAGGAAGGCAGTCACTGAGAAGGATTGACACATGACTGCAGCAATGAGCTCAAGCATAACAGTTCTGAGAATGGTGCAGGCCTGGTAGAGTCACTATGAATCAGATCTAAATCCATAGCACCTAGTAGCAACAAGATGGACAAAATATTGAATGATTCAGGAAGCATCAAAAGAAGATGGAAGTCATACACAGAGATGCTGAACCAAAGAGAAGTAGTCGATGGTCAAGCATTTCAAGAGGTAACGTATGATTGGAGAAGGAAGTCCAGACTGCACTGAAGGTATTATCAAAATACAAGAAACGAGGGATTTAAGTAATACCTATTGAAATACTTTTAAAAGCTGATACAACACTGGAAACAAGATGCCAAGAAACTTGGAAGACAGCTACCTGTAGATCTGACTGGGAAAGGGAAATTTGTGCCCATTTGAAAGAAAAGTATCACAGCAGACTACAAAGGACCTCTTCAAAGAATTAAAGAGCAAAGATGGGTGTGCCTGATACAAGTGGTGGTATGTTTGATCACTCATAAGGATGATAAAGCTCGACAATTAGTATGTAAGACTGTAAAACAAGGGATGCATTCTAGCTGTGGTACTGGGGAAGAATATTGAAAGTATCATGGACTGCCATAAGAGTAAACAAACCTGTTTGGGAAGAAGTACAACCATAAATCTCCTGGGAGGCGAGGATGGGATTTCTCAAGTACTTTGGACACCTTTTCAAGAGACCAGTCTCTGGAGAATTACATTATGCTTGGTAGAGTGTCATAAAATAAGAGGAAGACCCTTGATGAGATGGGTTGACACATGGCTGCAACAAAGGGCTCCAACATTACAATTGTAAGGATGGCGCAGGACTGAGCAGTGTTTCCAGTGGGAACTAACTTGATGGCATCTCACAAAACAACATTAATATGGACACATTTCATAATGGTTTTTGTTCTTACTTTCCTTTTTTGTACAATGAAGATAATAGTACATATCCCACGGGATTTATTATGAGGGTTAGATGAAGTATTGTAATATAAAGCACTTCTATAATTTGCAATGCAATGCATTTTAATTGTTGCTTTTTCATAAATCCAAGTTAAAGTTAATGTACAAGAAGTAAGTGTGATTAAATAATTGAAAGTTTCATCTACATTAAATAAAAGGTGCGTGCAATGTTATGGTAGTGCTATTTCATGAATAAACAAGCATAATGCATATAAATGCCTCATCATTTGTGGGCTTCTTAAGCCTAAAAATAGTTCAGTATTCAGTTGTATGAAGAAGATAACACTTCGTTATGACTTTACTACTAAATGCTTTTATTTATATCTACTTTGACATTACTACTAATATGAAAAAATATCATTTGTAAAGCACCTAGATCATGAAATTTGCCTGAGTTATAGATTTTCAAAGTTAAAATAAGCTTCTACAAATCCTGTCATTCAGGTCTACCCACCACAATCGCCGTTTTCCTCTCGTTCACTTCACTTTTGAGAGTAACGTATTTCCAAGCGTCTCTTGGGGTTACTATCTAAGTCACCATGTGAATTTCAGAACATTCAAAAGTATTCATTTACATATCTTGCTAACTTGTAGTCATTGTCTTAACTTTTTTCAATTATAATTTTTAGGAAATTTTAATAGGAAACTGCATTGATTAAAATTCTAAACCGACAATCCCATTAATTTGGAAAGATACATTTTATGCAAAATACGGTGCCACACAAAGACTTATTTCAGTGTTCAGATGATGTAATATGGTGATCAAGATGCATGCAGATCAGATACCAGCTTCAATCCTGTAATATTTTCCTTTGGGGCAAATTAAAGCGCTGTCATCAGACATTGCAAGTTCAGACACTTTATAAACACTTTTTCAGTGAATGTACTTAATGTTGACAACCACCGTGAATACTTTGGCTTGTTAAAGACCTTTTTTTTTTTGTTTCATAACATTTTCTTAGTCTGTAACAGAAGGCTGCTAACTGCAGCCCTCCTTTGGCCGCCTCCTTTCCATAACAATGGCAGAGTTCAATAGGTGCAAAAGTGATTGTATAGCCTTTTTGCAGAAGAGTTTGCTGACCTCTGAGCTAAATCATTTGGACAACTGCATCGTTTCTCTTAGGTCTTCAATCTTTCTCACTCCATGGGATGATTTACTAGTCCTATTTGATTGGTGGGGTGGCGCTTCTTTCAACTCTTATAGCCTGCTTTCTGTTTTTTTTCAATCAAACTTTTTGTGAAGTGAGTATAGACCTATGGGCACATTTACTGATCACATATCCACTTCATGTCCAACAATTCTCTTTGAGATTTTAACAACTTCTTTTCAACAGAAATATCAGTCTCAGTCTTCATCATCTTAAAACTTCTCCTAAATGACACTTACGAATAAGTGTCCTCCAAGACAAAAAGGCCCCTTTCATGTCTTAGTTTCCGATCTATGATAATATGCCATTTCCCCTATGCATCTGGAGTTGTTTCTAGCTCATCTTCCTATTAGGAGCCTTTTTGAAAGAGGAGTTAGGTACAGTAGCAAAGCTTCCAACGCGAGTTTCCTGAATCATGTTAGTCCTATTGATAAAATGGAAAGTGGAAAGGGAGCTGCTATAGTAGATGGCAAGTAGCCCTGGTGGCATTGTCAGGTTAATTGTTGGACTGTGAATTGCAAAGCCAGCAGTTTGAACCCTCAAGTCACACCAAGGGAGAAAGGTGAGGCTAGGTACTCCAGTAAAAATGTACAAAGCATCAGAACTTCTAGGGTCGCACCAAGCTGGAATCAGTAGGATGGCAGTGAGTTTGGCTTTGGGGTTGTAGGTGGCTAGAGTAACGAGAGTGTGTCGTATAGATGTTGTTTGAGAATTATTGGAACAGAAGTAGGAATAAACTTCGTGTAAACTTCTTGTGCAATAAAATGAAGAGCGAAGGCTGTCCATATTATTAACGGGCCTTTCGTATTCCAGGAAACTATGGCCTACAAAACTAAAGTTGCAAATAACATTATTGTTTCTTTTAGGAAATTTCTGAAAATCTATTTGTCTTGACAATAAACTATTAAACTAACTGTGGCCTTCTCAAAACAGGAGTGAACTATCCCCATTCTTTGTGGAATAGATCACTCAATGGTCAATGGGCTCACTGATCAAATGATTGATTACTCAAGATTTCAAAATTCTTGACGTTGCCACAATCTAAATGTCTATATCTCCAAGTTTGCCAAGTTTCACTCATATCCTTGCACCGAAGAGCTCGCCTTAAAGCAAACCCTTAAATGTTATAAACAGTTGCCCATGACCTTCCCCTTCCAAAGCACTACCAAGACTCTTACCAAGGTGGTGGCAGCACTGTCACATAGGACTGCTAACCGAAAGGTAGGAGGTTAAAACCTAACAGCAGTGCCAAAGGAGAGGGATGAGGCTTTCTATTCCCATGAAGCTTTACAGTCTCTGAAACCCTATATACAGTCACTATGTGTTGGTATCAATTCCATGGCAGTGGATTGAATGGGTAATAAATAACAGGTTCAGCTTTGATTAATTGATAGATAATTTTCGTAGCCTTTAGGGGGAATCTTCAATCTCAAATGTTTGTTATGAGAATACATGTGCTTTATACGAATAAACCGAGCATGAGCGTAGACCACCAAAGATAACATTCGCAGAGAGTGACAGGCAGAAGGTAATACAACCTCACCACCTTTGTGAATCACCTGGAAGTAAAGGCAAATTCGCATTGCTCAGCTCTCACTTCCACAGATGAAGAAAGCATCATTCTATTATTAAATATTATCATGTTAAAGTTAGCCTTTTGTCAGAATTAATTCCTCAGAGTAGGTTTCCTGAACCTGCTGATTTGTGGCTACATGTAAAAAGCAAATAAAATAGAAAGTTGAATAATTGCTCTGCCAATTTAGTCGATATTGACAGCCACTCTGCCAGACCCATGTAGTTTGTCCCTTATTAAAGTAAAAAGTTTACTTTTTACTTTAATACTACAGATAATTGTCTCAAATCTAAAAAAAAGAAATTGTCCCTGCATTTGTTCACCACACGATGCAAGACTGGATGTTACAAAATGGGCTCTCTATTAAAGGCTATTCAAAGGTACCAGATCAGAAGTCTCAGAAGGATTCAGTTAGGGTGTTTTCCTCTATAGGCTGCACTACATGAACCTCGAAGAGAACACTGATGACTCTCTAGCTTGCAGGGCAGGGTACCAACAACTGGACACTTAGCAAAAACAGCAACTACCAAAGACACATTATTTACAATTTCACCATAATTTACAATTAGTTATAAATAAGTTTAAGAACATTGACCCTGCTGGTCAGAACCACTGGGATCCTGACATTCCCCGTTATTCTGGCAAAACTCTAAAATAAACAAAGATCTATAATTCTCACTTTACTCTTTTAGAAAGTTAAGTTAAACATTGAAGAAGAAACGTTCATGTTTCCATTTCTAGTTATTCCAACTGAAACTATTTTCTCTCCATTTCTCACAGCATCTTCCCTCAAAATTTAAAAATTATGCCATGGACATATAACCTATTTTAGCTTATTGTTAATTTATTTGTATGAATTGACAGGTGATCTCATCAAGAATGATTTGAATTACTTAAATATTAAAGCTTATGTAACAAGCAAATGCCATTAATTTGTAAAATAAGGATGCTGCTAGGAGGTTGGGGTTGATTATTTGCAACTAAACCTAAAGTTAGTGTAAGTCTGCCTTGTTTCAGAGATTAAATGGGAAATATTATAAAGTTAAAAACAATTCTCATTGTCTCATAAAAAGAACCAAAAGTCTTTTTCTTCAGAAGACACATATAACTGCCATAAGTTATTACATAGCTTGATATGGGGGAAGTACAGAAATATTTTCCCACTGGCCACTTTTTATACAGACTTTAAAGTAAAATATAAGCACTCATAGAAAACTGTAATCTTTTTGTTGTTTGCTAGGTGCTATTAAGCTGGTTCCAACACATAGTGACCTTGTGCACAGCAGAACGAAGCACTGGCTGCTCTCGCGCCATCCCCACTAAAGTTCATATGCCAGAGGCCAGTTGTTGTAGTCCCTGTGTCCCTCTATCGCCTTGAGGGTCTTCCCCTTTTGTGCTGCCCCTCCACTCTACATCGTTGATGTCCTTCTCCAGAGATTGGTCTCTCTTGAAACAGGTGCACAGTCTGTAAGAAAGTCTCGCCATCCTTGCCTCTGAGGGACACTCTGGCTGTACGTCCTCCAGATAGATGTGTGTGCCCTATCAGCAGCCCCAGTACTGTCAGTAGTCTTCTCCAGCACCACAATTCAAATGCTCTAATTTTCTTTAGTCTTCCTTATTCGAGTAAGTGTAGTTTTTCTAGAACCATTCAGATGAACAATTCACTGAGGGAATACCAGGTTTCTGCTGCAATAAAGCAACTCAGCCCCACAGGTATGCCCCTCCCTCTTCACTCATGCCAGGGTAACCAAGATGATCAGAAAAACATTAAAGTTCTCCTTATCAGAGGCTCTTTCCCCCTGATCATTTGAAATAAGGTGTAGAAGAAAATATTGAGTAAGGTGTGTTAGATTGGATTCTCCAGAAAAGCAAAACCAATGATGCTTGGATGTATATGTGCAAGGAAAGAGATTTACATCCAGAAATGGCTTGCACAGTTATAGAAGCAGGTAAGCCAGTCTGGCTTTCTGGAAAAACAAACAAACAAACAAACAAACAAACAAACAGATTTTCTCTTATTCTATTCCACTGAAGTTTTGAAATCAATTTATGGGAATGCTGCCCCACATAACATAATATTATTTAGATGAATCAAGTGTTTTCAGGAAGGTCTCAGTCCAAAATAGCCAAGTTCACTGCCATTGAGTCAGTTCTGACTCATAGCAATGCTCAAGCTCAGAGTAACGCTTTCCCAGTGGTTTCCTGAGGTGGCAAATCTTTACAGGAACAGAAACCTTGATGTCACTCATGTGGTGTGGCAGGTGAGTTTGGACCACCCATCTGGTAATCTCAATACTTAAAATAATTACAAATATGGACTTTTATAATAAGATACAATCCCATATTAGTTATTCCATAAAAAGAGTGTTGTAATTCTGGTTAAGATTCAATACTATAAATTTCTGAAAGATATGATTCTATTATTTTTTACTATATTGCAGGAAGAAAATTAACTTTCTGAACTAAGGTAACTGAAAGAATTTTAAGATTGCACTTTTCCTTAAAGTTTTATTGTAATAGTTAGGCTTTGTGTCAACTTAACTGGTATAGGGTGCTCAGTATGTTTACAGTAACCCCCATGATGTGATATAACACAATGTAATCAACTCTATGATGGGAATTTAATATAATATAATTAACTCTGTCAGCAACCAGCAGTTATAGAGTCCAATCCCCGAAGTCACAACCTTGGAAAAAAGATTCCTGAGGGGTGTGGCCTACTCCTTTTTAAGCAGGCTCAGTGGGAACTCATCACTTTTCCTGGATCTGCAGCCTACATTTAGTTCATCACACTCCTGCCATAATGCTTGCCCATCCCATGATACATCAGTGGATTGCTGACCTTCAACTCTGCATCCACCAGCCTAGGTTCTTTCATCTTCCCAGTTCATCAGTCCCCCATAGACTGTACTGCTCTACTTCTCCAGCTTTGTGAACCATTTCATAGAATAAATCTATGAATAGTATGTATATAGATACTACTCAAGGAGTCTTAGTGGCATAGTGGTTATGAGTTAGGCTGCTATCTGCAAGGTCAGCAGTTTGAAACTATCAGCCACTCCATGGAAGAAAGACAGGACTTTCTACTCTCATAAAGAGTTACAATCTCACAAACTTACATGGGGAAGTTCTACCCCATCCTAAATGGTTGCTAGGAGTCGGCAATCAACTAGATAGCAGTGAGGGGACTTTTTTTAGTTTATATTAATACACATATAAGCATCACTGGCTGTGTTCTATAGAAAACCTAGCATATTCATTTTATAGGAAACTGCTCATGTATATCCAATAATATTTCTTTGATAAGTATATTATCTATTGTTATATAACAAATTACCCCCCAAGCTTAACACCTTAAAACAAATAAACATTTATTTCCCTATGTTTTCCATTAGTTAGGAATCCAAAAGTAGACGCATTAGATAGTTCTGGCCCAGGTCTCTCATAAGTTTGCAGTCAATAGGTCAGCCAGGACTACAATTTCAGAAGGTCAAGGATCCATTTCTAAGCACAATCATGTAGTTTTGGACAGGATACTCATACTCCAGTTCAACGCTAAAGGGCCTCCCCAGAGTGAGTGATGCAGGCAAGAAAGAGAGCAAGTGAGTAAAAGCACATCTAAGATGGAAGCCACAGCCACTTATGAGAGAGGGCTTCAAAAGCTTCATGGACAAACTTACATTGTCTTTCTATTCAATTTTCCACAAACATTTAGAAGCCCCTTCATATAGGAATCCCGTTAGTCATCTTCTATTGGTCATAGATCAATTCTGGTACAGTCTCTCCACTGGAGAAAGATGAGTTTGTCTACTCCTGTGAAGATTTACAGTCTCTGAAGCCCCTGAAACCCCAGGAACCCTACTCTGTTCTACGGAGTCCCTATGCGTTCGAATCAACTTCATAGCAGTGCATGTGTTACAACTCAAAAATAAAAGGCAAATAACCCAATTAAAAAGTGGCCAAGTGTATGAAAAGACATTTCTCTAAATGTAGTATACATACAGAAAATAAGCACAACAAAGATGTCCGGCATCATTAGTCGTTATGCAAGTACAATTTAAATCATGAGAAATGTTTAATTAAAATCATGAGAAACTACCTTAATTTCAATTAAAAATTGAAAATAACCAGTGTTGGTGAGGATATGGAGAAATTGGAACTTTTACACATTGCTTATAGGAGTGCTGTAGCTGCTATGAAAAACAGTTGCATGTTTCTTCACATTGTTAAATGAAGAGTAACCATGTGATCTAGCAATTCCTCTACTAGATATATGCCCCCCCACAAAGCCACAAAGTGAAGATGTGATATAACAATAGCTATGTGGCCCATTGAATCAGAATAGAAAACCCAGAAATAAAGCCAAGCACCTACAGACATCTAATTTCTGATAAAAGGCTGAAACAAATTATATAGGGAAGAGATAAACTCATCACCACTGAGTTGATTCTGACTCATAGTGACCTGATAGGACAGAGTAGAACTGTCCCTGTGGATTTCTGAGTCTATTGATCTTCAGGGTTGTGGAAAGTCTCATCTTTCTCCTTTGGCACAGCTGGTTTAGAACAGCTGACCTTGCAGTTAGCAGGCCAACTAATCTTTTCAATAAACAATGAAGGAAAATTTGATTCTCCATCTGCAAAAGAATGAGGCAGAATTCATACCTCACACCATGTACAAAAATGAACTCAAGATGGACTAATTACTTAAATGTAAGCCCTAAAACTATAAAGATCACTAATGAAAAAAAAATAGGGAGAAACTTAAGGGCCGAAATAAAAGCCATAAGCACACTGTCAACCATAATTAAAAGCTCCCACACTATAGAAGAGAAAGAAAAGAATTGGAATCTTCTAATAATATGATATTTATTTGAACCAAAATACTTCATCAGCTTTTGTTTTGCCGCATCTACTGCAAGAATGAAGACCATTCTTGGAACCCTGAAGGGGTGGGGTGCAGTTATTGTAAAGGGCTCAGAAGAACCATGCAGAGGGACTTACATCACATCAATGGAGAACTCAATCTCCTTGGAAAGAAAAAGAAAAGGTTCCAGGTTGAAAAATGGTGGAGAGATAGAAAGGAACTGGCTATAGTTCCCACTATGTGTAGTCATGTACAGAACATGATCAAGAGTGCTACACTGGGCTTCCACGACACGATGAGGTCTGCATGTGATCACTGCCCCATCTAACTGGTTATTCAGGAGATTGGGTCTCTGAAATCCATAACTCCTTGGATGAAAAATACACCCAGAGGGTTCACTGAAGTGTTGCTTGTTCCATTCCTCAAGCCCAGAAAGATGAGTTAATTGAGCTTGCATCAAATTTAGCTGCTTTAATTCAGCAGGCCATGGCAGTTAAAAACAAGGATATCTGAAATTTGGGGGATGGCCTCTATGCTTCTGAAAAAGAAGCTGTTCGGCAGGCTGATGAGTGATATCTAAGAATGGTCTGGCCACAGTTGAGATGATTCCTTTAGACCTGTCTGTGGTGCTTTGAGGCACTAAAGTTTATCTAATGAGGGAAAAAATCATCAAAAGAGTAAAAAGAACCCAGTGATTGGGAAATTAATTTGGCAATGATATATCAGATAAAGCAATAATCTCTAAAATCAATAGACAATTCTAATACCTCAATGAGAAAAACATGAATAACCTAATTTTAAAATGGGCAGAAGATATGAACAGACAACCAACAAAAGACGAAATTCAGACAACCAACAAACATATGAAAAAATGTTTGTCATCATTTACTATAAGAGAAGTAAAAATTAAAACAACAATAAGATGCCATCTCACACTGGGGCACGGGTAGCAAAATTGAAAAGAAAAAAAAAAACAGAAAATAAGAGATGCTAGCGAGGAAATGGAGAGGAACCTTCTATATTGCTGTTGAGATAGCAGAATTGTGTGGACACTGGAAAGTAGCATGGCGTCTCCTTAAGCACATGCGACTAGACTACCACATGACCCAGCTATCTCTCTATTCAGTGAAATAAAGAACGAAACAGGAACAGATATATGCACACCCCTGCGTATCACATCTCTCTCTGTGCAGGAGAGCAACAAGATAGAAACAACCAAAATGCTCATTTGTGGAGGAATGGATATATACATTCTGGTATACGCAAACGATGGAATATTTTATATCCCTAAAGAACAGTGATGACATTTTCAAACATTCTGTTAAGTGTACAAATCTGGGAGACATCGTGCTCAGAAAAGTTCATCGAATACTCTATGAGACCACTACTACAAAAGTATTAGACTTTGATAGTTCAGAGGAGGCCCAGGGTAGGGCAGAAGGAATGGGAGAGGACAGAAAATAAATAAGTAAATAAGAGAGACACATGCAGATACACAAATAGGCAATACATAAAAAATAAAACAAATACATAAATAAAATTTAAGTCAATTTCTAAATTCAAATCTCATTTCCTGATATAGATCAGAAATAAAAAAATAAAACTATTGCAAATGCAAACACAAATTGAACATCAGAAGTTGATGCTTTATTTGATACTTATTTGGTTCCATGATCAAGTTTATGTTTCTAATTTCATGTAATAAATATGTATTTCTAGTTTCTATCATCATAGCTTATCCACCTTTGATTTATTTTCACAAAAAACAATAAACAGATTATAGGCCCTTCATAAAGCTACATAGCTAAAGAAAACATAGCCAGTGTTTTATAATGTTCTGCTTCCCAAAAATGCCAACAAAAATGTGAAACCACAAGTTCACACAAACATATATACAAAGTCATAGCAGCCCTATTCACAACAGATGGAAACAACCCAGATGCCTGTCAAGTGATGAATGGATGAACAACATGCAATGGAATAGTACCCCGTCAGAAAAAGGCATGGTTGTACCATTCTATAGCATAGGTCAAGCTCAGTGGCAGTGTTCTAAGGGAAAGAAACCAGCCACAAAAGGCTATATGTATGATTTACTTTATATGAAATGCCCACTATAGGCAAATCCATACAGACAGAAAATACATTAGTGATTGACAGCATCTAGGAGGAAGGGGGGGCTAGGGATTGACTGATAATGGCCAAGAAGTTCCTTTTTGGAGTAATGAAAATGTTTTTAAATTAGACAGCAATGATCAATTTGCAACTTTGTGGATATACTCAAAGATACTGAAGTGTAAGCCTTACATGGGTGAACTTTGTAGTATATGAAATATCTGTATCAAGCTGATATAAAAATACTCTTTCCTCATTGCCACGGAGCTGCACCAAGGCGGAGGCCCGGGTGTGTTCAAGAGTGGTTTCCACAAGAGATGCCAAAGAGCACGCTCATCCACCATGGCCTAGCTAGTGGAATTTGGGAAGCTGCCCAGGCCTTAGGCATGCACCAAGCCCATCTTTGTGTGCTTGTATCCAACGGTGAAGAGCCTCTGTAGGTAAAGTTAGTGGAGGCCTTATGTGCCGAACACCAAATCAACGGAATTAAGGTGGATGACAACAAGAAACTAAGGAGTACCCACTGAGAAACTGACAGAAATATACCCCGCAAAAGTGGTCGGTCGAAGTTCTGTGGTTGTTAAGGGCAGACTTTCAGGTCAAGGATATCATTAGAGAATATTTCAAATGCAAGAAATGAGCACATAAAACTTGGTTCTCATTTTTCTAAAAAAAGATGCTATTAAAATAATTCTGTTTAAAAGGTTTAGCTATGGCTCGAAATGTTACATGAAAATTTAATAAAACTTTTCAAGTATCACAATTGTTATTTCAGACTCTGAGGCACATTTCTGCAATTGTGTTTTGAAGGCAAGTGTGTACTAATAAGCGAGCTCACATCAAAACTCTCCTCTTTCTTTCTACATTTCATCAGTTATAATGTTGTTGAAAATGCTTTAAGTTGCACAGAGGGAAAAATGTAACCATTAGACATTTAAAGAGGATAATTTAATACCATTCCAGAGCAAGAAATTTAGAATCAGGCTATCCCAAGGTTGGTTTGTAAGCTCAGCGAGACTTCAAAGTTGTTTCATTGACATCTGTTCAGTTCACTTGGCCATTATGTTGTGGTCAAAAGCTGAGTGTCACAGTTCCTTTCATTGATGTCCTCAAGAGGAAAAACAGGAATTAGATGAAAAATGGACAACTGGATCACTGAGCTCTCACTTCATCCCCCACCTCCCAGATAAATCTCTTTCTCAGAAATTGCCATAAGATTTCTACATATGTTTTATTTGCTAAAATTAGATAACATGCCGACCCCTAGACTAATCAATAGCAAAACGAAGAACTTAGAAGAATCACAACTCCTTCCCTGGGGTAGGGAATAAAATCAGCAATCTAAAAGTAAACAATGAAGAAAGGGACCCAGATTTATTTGCCACAATGCCATTGGTCTCAGAAAGGCTTAATATTCTGAATATTTCACTGACTTCCTGAACTGTTGTGTGATTTTCTATGTGATTGGAGAGAAAAAATACACATTAATAAACAAAACCTCCCTAAACAGATGGCCCAAGTGTTGGAGCAGTAAAACCAATATCAAATGTTTTGGTTTTATTGATAATATTAACTAAGTTTAGGTTTAACTGATTTCTTTCCATGAAAACAACAGATGATTTTCCCTAATTTTAAAAATTGTATTGATCACTCCTTATTCTGGTTACTTTCAACATTAATAGTCACTACAGAAGATTGAATTTAGATCTTTTTAGGGACTGACCTTATATAATTTTTACATTATCATATAGCATATGGCAATGATCAATATGCTAACTTTGTGAATTTACTGAAGTATTTATGTGAAATGATATTTAATTAGATTCAGAAGTGAATATTTGTTTAGAATGAGAAAATATATCAAAATAATTCCACATTTCCAAAAGCTGACAAATACCCCTTAAAACACTAAAGCAACAAAAGTAATGTTGGATTTATTTATTTATTTATTTTATTATTTAACTGCCTAACATACTATATCCTTGACCTGTTTTCGGCTACATACTCTTGGAACACATCTTCATATGATCAAATTTATGATTTTGTAAATTTCAATATATATATATATATATATATATATATATATATATATACAAGAAGACTTTAAAAAGTTCATGGAAAATAAAATTAAAAGGTAATGGAAGTTTTCTACAAACTGTTGAAAGCCTCCTCATAGAGAAAATTTTGTCTTGGCCTCACATAACGAAATAAACAAACAAACATTTGTTGATGTTGCCATTGAGTTGACTGATTCACGTGTTCCAATATGTTCCAGAGCAGAACGTTTGGTAGGGTTTTCTTGGCTATAAGCCCCACTCTAGACCTTCCTTCTACAGTGCCATCCAGTGTGTTCAAATCATCAAGCTTTAGTTTATGAGTTGATATTCAATCTACAAGGTCAGCCTTTCCAAACCACCAGCCGCTCCATGGGAGAAAGACAGAGCTTTCTACTCCCATAAACAACCACAGTCTCTGAAACTCACAGAGGCAGTTCTACCCTGTCTAGTAGGTTCACGATGAGTCAGCATCGACTGGATGGCATGAGTTTAGGTGAGCTGTTAAGCTCAATCTATTTGCAGCATCCATTTTTCCCTATTATTTAACAAGCATGCATAAGTCACATGACTTTAATCATGCCCACTGTTTATAATATGGTTATAGAGCTATCTCCTTCAAACATATAAATGTTGTTCACAACTAAGTACTTAACCATTGTGTCATCAGGTCTCTGCACATCTAATGCATAATTTTTACTGTGAGTCATCATCCCTAATGTAATCTCACCTAGAGGTCCTAAAGTTTTATTACGTGTTATAAAGCATTTTCTGTCTCCCTATCTGTGTACTTCTCTGTGAAGTCACAGTTAACAATTTCAGTACAGATTTTCATAAAATACATCAGTTTAAATAGTCTGCCAGGATAAGTTTAGTATATTGGTAAGTACTAAATTAATTATATGTAAAACACTAAAGAATGCATACCAGATAAATATTTATTGATAGTTAGGAATAAGGATACTAATTAATATCTGTGAAGCATGTGAAAGTGATTATGTATGTGTGGAGAATCACTAAAATCCTATTCATTGAGGCCAGAGCGGACTCAAATGAACAAGTTGTTAACACAATTTCTTGAGTGTGGTACCGGAAATGTCATCCCCACCCCTCCTTCTGGGAATCTAAACCATAAATATTTTTATATCTTAAGAATTCTAGTCTAATTTTTTTCACATATTTTGTGATCTTGAGGATTCATGGAAAGAAAGGCTGATTGTGAAAGTAAAATAATGCCTAGGTAGATGTATATGAAAATATAGACATCTGCACTTTTGTCTATTTTTTGGTCTATTATTGTATATTCTGTCCTGTTTACAAAAATGTTCTAAAAATTGGCTTGATTTCTATGTACTATTCTTCAAAATTACTGTAGATTAATTATTTTCCTGGTTCATAATTTAATACGTTTTACTCTCAGCATTCATTGAAAGAAAGTACTCCAGGACTGTAGAAACACAGTGAGTCTGATTTTCATGCTGGTGTACTAAGTTCTGCAGATTGTGTCCTCGGAGTTTTCTAAGAAATGGAGTTCAGGATCTCAGAATCCAAATTCAGAATTCTGACTTCTCAGGTCAGAATGAATAAACTCTCACAACTGAAGAAGTCAGTCTGTTTCTTCAGTAGTTGAAAGTAACTGTCAGGTATGTGGGAAAATGGTGAAAATGGCCACAATGGAAACACAATAATATGCCAGGACATCTCATCTGAAAGGAGGAATTTAAAAATTAAAATGTCTGATATCTTGCAGGGATTTGAAAATAAGGGTATAATATAATTGTATTGCAATGTAAGCAGAGAAAGCTGATAAATTAAACATTTTAAAAGTCATAAGTTATGGTCCCTTCTTGGTTCACCCCACTGCCTGGACTCAGACTGGACTCACTCTCTGCTATATGTCCCCAGTATTGTCCTCTGTCACGGTATGTATGCTCCAGCAAAGGGACTCATGTCTTGAGCTGTTGTCGACCCTACAGTCCTCTCTGTACCTTAGCCGCTCCATGAAGGGACATCGTCCTCAGGGCTTGGTGTGCTGATTTGGGGTTTAGAGGATCAGCAACAGGAGCAAAGCCAATCCATAAAGCCCCTGAGGAACCCCCAAAATGGACTTCAGAATAGAACAGGCAGTTCCAGGAACCCCCCGGGATTGGTGGGGAGATAGTAATTAAGGTCAGTGGACAGACCTAGCACTATGTATGCTTTCTCAGGTTTTTTTGCTAGTTATTTTCCCCCCTTTCATTCAACCTTTTTGTTTTGTCTCTGTTATTGTTGGTTTGCCTGCATATATAAGACAGGCCTGGGGGGAAAGCCCAAGGAGAAAGTAAGAGGACCAACGGTTCTGGAGGGACTTGGGAGGAGGAGATGGTGGAAGCAATCGGTGAGCAAACAACACCATATACAGGGGAACAACTAGGGAATTAAAATCAACAAGGAGAACAGAAAGGTCCTGAGGGTGTTGGAGCAACAGCAATCTAGCTGAAATGAATTACTAAGAGGCAGAAGAAGGGTGAGAGTGATGGTGGGACAGGAGGAAGGTAAAAGGAAACAAAGGAAAGCTCTAGGAAGCAAACTTATGGATAGAGATATAAACATATGTACATGTGTATGTTTGTAAATATGTTAATTCATAAAAATAGAGTTATTGTCCTATATACATATATTTATATGGCAATACATTGAGGGAGTGGACTGACTTTGGGCCCCTCCTCAAGCCCTCCCTCAACACAAGAACACTTCATTCTAAAAACCTGGCATTCTGTGATGCTCACCCTCCTCGAATGATCGCTGAAGACAAAATGGGTGCCAATCAAATGTGGTGAAGAATGCTGATGGTTCCTGAGTATCAAAAAATATAGTGTCTGGGGTCTTAAAGGATTAACGTTCAACAAGCGGCCATCTAGCAGAGAAGCAACAAGCCCACATGCAAGAAGCACACCAGCTGGTGCAATTACGAGGTGTCGACTGGATCAGGTAACAGGCACCAGAAGACTCAAAACAAACTAACAACAACAACAACAACCAAAAAAACATATTGTTGAGAATGAGAGGGGCTGGAGAAGAAACCTAAAACCCACCTGTAGACAATGGGACATCCCCTCACAGAATGGTCACAAGGAAGGGAAGAGTCAGTTGGGGTGGAGTATAGCACAATATTCCTCTGGTTCCTTAAAGCTTTCTCACCCCCCATTATCATGACCCCGGTCCTGCCTTTCAGTTCTGGCTAGACAGGAGCAAGTACACTGGAACAGATAAGCGTTCAAGACACACAGAATTCAGGTCAGATAAACCCCTCAGAAACAGAAATGGTAGTAAAGATACCAAGATGGGAGGGGGAAGGTGCGGGGAGGAAGTAGGAACCAATCACAATGATCAGCATATAACTACACACCCCTAGGAGGAGGAACAACAGAAACTGTGGGGGCATGGAGACAGCAGTTGGTGCAAGATATGAAAATAATAATAATTTATCAAGGGATCACGAGGGTGAGAAGGGGGCAGGGAAGGAAAAAGAGGAACTGATACCAAGGGCTCAAATACAAACTAAATGTTTTAGAAAATAATGATGGCAGCATTGTACAAATATGCTTGATACAATTGATATATGGATCGTTGTAAGAGTTATAAGAGCCCCAATAAAATGATCTTTATTAAAGAAAAACAAAGTCACAAGTTAAAATGAACACTTAAAGATGACTCAGTTCCTGGACAGCAAAATGTTCAGAGGGTAGGTATGTGACAGCTATATTCTTTATTTTGTTGCTGTTGCCAATATGCAGAGCAACACAATCCAGTTCAACTGTTTCTACAAGTTCAGCTTAGTGGCAATTATTCTGTTCTTCGGAGTGGTGCACCCAATCGCACCCCCCTTTTCTGAGTTGTCCCTTCATTATTAACATAAACTCACTGGCCACTGAAGTTCCTATCTAGCTTTTCAATTTGACCACATATAGATAGTTCATAAAGGAGCACAATGCTCAAGGAAGACTTAAAAATATTCTAGTTCAGTTAAACTATTTTTTGGTTTTAAGCTGACATCAAGTGCTCTTTTTGGTTTTCAGGTTTAAAGATATCTCAAGACAATCGTTTCAGGGCTTCACCCACCATTCATGGTTCCAGAACGTTTAGTGTTCATGATCATTTAAAATTCTGTTCTGCGTTTATCCCCCTTTGTTCAAGACTCTTCTATAACATGTTTGATCACAATGTTCAATGATGGTTGCTGGGCACCATTCAGTGCTTCTGACCTCCCGGTAAAGGAGGCGGTTAGATCCTCAGGGAGACAACTGATCACACGTGCCCTATCCTCTTTCCAAAGCTAACTCTTCTTAGTCCTCTGGTGCTCCAGATACATAAATAGAGCCTGACTTTTGTTTCTGGGATGGTAAGTTGCAAGCTTTTAAGATCCCAGGCATGACATAATGAACTAGAGGGCAAAGCAGAGACCCTATATGTAGTATATATGGATTCTCCCCTGGAAATATGACCCTAAACCTCTCAACCAACCAATCAAATCCCATAAGGTGCTTGGTTGTAAATAGCAAATTTTCTTTTTGTTATTGTAAATATGTATCACGCCACCTTTGTCAATTCAATGTTTGAAAGGTATACTTATTGACAGAAATTACCCTTATTCAATACAGTTTTTCCACCACAATTAACTTCCCTTTACCCATCTCAATCTCAGCCCTGTTAACCACTCATAGACTTGTTCCTCTGTATATTTGCCATTTCCTATCTTTTTTTATACATGTGAGGTCACAAAATATTTGTCCTTTAGGGATTGAAATATTTTATTCGACAATATTTTAAGATGATCATGGATTAAAACTTCATTTATCCAACTGGTTGAGTAATATTTCATGATATTTTCCCATTAATCTCTCAAAGGTCTTCAGGGTATTTCCATGTTTTGTCTCTTGTCAATAGTGCTGCAATGAATGTTGGCATACAAGCCCAGCTTTCACCAATGGAATAGATTAACAAAAGCACACAAAAAAACCAAAAGATTAAATAAAAAAGAAGGCCTCATAAAAATTAAAAGCTTTTGTTCATCAAAAGACTAGACAAAAGAAGAGAAAAGTGACTGATTGTGTGGATAATTTTGTAAACCGTATATCTGACAACAATCTATTAGCAACAACAACATTTTCTATAAAGCTTCTACAACTTAAGACCAAATAACCAAGTCATGAAATAAACAACGGATTTCACCAAAGATGACATTCAAATGGCCATCAAGCACATTCAAAGATGATCAGCATCATTAGGCACTAGATAAAATAAAACAGAAAATAATAAGCACTGGTGAGGGTGTGGGGAAACTAGAACTCTTATCCATTGCTGGTGGGAATGCAAAATGATGCAGCCATTGTGGAAAATGATGGCGGTTCTTCAAAAAACTAAAAATAGAACTTATTTGTGACCCAGAAATTCCACTTCTAGCTTTATCCTGCTTAATCATGGGTCAATGTTTTGAATGTGATAAAATATCAGAGTTCACATCCATCTCAACAACATGGTAAATGTGGTATGCTGCTTGCTTATTTAGCCAGTGACATATTATTGTTGATGATTTCCACTAATGACTACTAAAGGAGAAATCCTGTCTCTGTTTAACCTGTCATTGTAAAGGCAAAAAAAAAGTGCTTTCTAAAGGGCTTCTGCCTTGATTATCATTATCAAAAGATAAAAGGGTAAATAATGAATCTTTTCTAAGTCAAGTTCCAACATGTGAAAACCTGAAACAATAAATTGTACTTGTACAGAAAGCCTTAAAACAGAATGGATGGGTTTCCTCGTTTTTCTACCCTAATTGTGATTGTTAAGTTTTCATTAAATAAATATGCTTCTAGATTGTAAAAATAATACATACTCATTGTAGAAATTTTTGAAAACAGAAAAGTTTAAATCTAATATGGTATCCATAGCTTGATCCCACTTACTTCCCCTTCACATTCATATCTTATGTATTTTTCCTGTGTATTTTAGGACTCTTTGTAAACATAATTTTCAGAGTCCCATATTAATGTTAACATAAAATAATAGGCTAAATAAAAGGTTAAGGTTAAAAACATATTCGGCATATTTAAAACTAAACCTACTATGTCAAGAAAGAATACTTATAACCAGAAATTATTATGTTATGTTAGACAATACACTTCTCCCAACAATTATCCTTTCCAGTGTTATTCATGTATTTTAATTCTCATTCATGGAAATTAATAACTGTAGGAATCAATATGTCTGAAGCATATAATTGAAGCATATGATTAATACTTCCTCAGACGTATTTTAGCTGTGGTGGAAGTGGGAGTAATTTTAATTCGGACTTCCGCTAATTGACTATTACAGATTCCAGTGAAATTGATGTAAACATAGAATCTAAATACTTTGCCACATGCCTTTTTAAGACCTTAAATTATGTCTTCTCTAATTAAGAAGCTCATTAAGCAAAAGTTTCAGGTAACGCATATTATCAGCATTTCACTGAACTTAGGTCAGTTGTGTGGTTTTCTTTTGAGCAGTGTCTGTTCTGGGAATTTTCCAGACCAATTTTAAAAATGTTATGAGGAAGACTATAACAAATTTGTGAACTGTCTCTCCATGAACCCGCCCAAAGTCTTTACCAATAATTAAGAAAAATACCCTACTTTACTTTTGATGTGGTCTCCTTGGGTTAAGAAATCTTGGGAATAGGTTTCAGATTATTTTTAATAAAACCATTTCTGAGGCGAGGGAGAACAGGTGACTTAAAGAGAGAATGAATTTTAACTTATGAAAGTAACTAAATCTTTTTAAATCCATAAATAGTATCCAGCCAGTATCCAATTCTCCAGTTGTTCAGTTCTTAAAATTTAAATGCTTTTGGCTATAAAAATATTACATGCAATAATTTTGAAGTTTGCTTTCAATAATACATTTTTTATTTTAAAATGTCTTAACACCGAGAATGTCATTGTGAATTATGAAACTTTCCTATATTTAATTTTATTTGGTATCACAGGCTATGAGGAAAATATTTTAGTGAAAAAAGGGCTGATAATACCTTCACTATAACCTTAATAGTTTTTATTTATGTTTTCTTTTTTACTGGTTAATCATACTTGAATGCCCTTTAAATCAGGATGCCAATGACACTTTGTTTCCAATTAACAGTAAAAATCTCCTTTGATCATTTGACTTTTTATGAGATGATTTTATATTTTCCAGACTAACATGCATGATAACATAATTGTCTTTACTCATTAATATTCAACTTTGCAACTTTAATGAGAGAAATCAAGATAAATGTAATGTCATCTGCTAATCTAAGGCATTAGTGTCTTTTGCTAATATGAAAATACCCCAAATGCTTTTGAATATTAATAGCCTACATTAATTGAACACTTACTGTTTAAGTACATTAGTCACTATTCTTTATACACAATGCTGTGAGGTAGGGACTATTGAATAGTAAACATAAATGAGTATACATAACTTGTTTTTTCTGTTTATTGTGATGTTGTCTATTGCTACATTTGTGAGGATTTTTTCCCCCTTACATTGATTTGAAATCCATATTGAAATTTGCAGTCTGATTTTCATCAGCATTTGCTTCACGTTCTCCTCACTTTCTGCAAGCAGAGTTGTGACATACATCACGAGTTGCCAATAAGCCTCCCTCCAATCCTCATGCCGCTTTATTCTTCATATCCCCTAGTTTCTTGGGTTATTTATTCAGCATACAGAGTGAATAACAACAGTGAAAGGCTCCAACCCTGACACACACATTTCCTGATTTCCAAAGTTCTACTCCAGCAACTGCCTTTTGGTTCATGTAGTTTTCCCAAGAGCACAGTGTAGCATTCTGGAACTCCCATTCTTCTTATTGTTATGAAACAAGGAATAAAACATTGAAATTATCAGGGATTTCCATTTACAGGATCCACAATCAATGCTCCTGTGAGCAGCAGTCAAGAAAACAAACACTGTAGTGCATTGGGCAAATCTTGTGGACAAGACTTCGTTAAAGTGTTGAAGAGAAAGAGAAAGAATGTCACTTTGAGAAATCAGGTGTGCCTGACTTAGGTCATGGTAGTTTTCATTCCCCCATATGCAGGTGAAAGTCAGACAATAAATAAAGAGGATTAACTCTTCAGGAAGAAATACAGCCAGATTGCTCCTTAAAAGCGAGGATGACTAGACTGGTCTCCAGCACGTTGGACATGTCAGGGAAGACCAGTCCCTGGAAAAGGACCTCATGTTTGATAAAGGGGAGGGGCAGTGAGCAGAGAGAATGTCCAGGAGATTGATTGACATAGTGGCTGCAACAATGGGCTCAAACATTTCAGCAATCATACGGATGGCACTGGACTGGGCAGTGTTTCATTCTGTTGTACATAAGGTCACTGAGTAAGAACCGACTTGATGAGCCCTAACAACAGCAATGATGAAACCTATTTCTTGGTTTAGTATTAAATGAAAATTACCCTTTAGAAAGATCAGCACAAAGCTGGTTCCTATAAGGTGGAGGGTAAGATGTTTCAAATGTCCACATTTTCCAAACTGCTGTACCATTCCATCGTCCGTCTCTAATATCAATTATTCCCCCTTCCTTCAGTACTCTCCCTTCTGTCTTTGGATTCTGTAATTAACTGAAATGTCTCACAAAACTCAAGAACCATACTTGCAGTTAAGTGGTTCATTAGGAAAGTAATGGGGTACAACTCAGTTTCAGGAATGACTCAAAGAGGAACAGCACAAGATAGAGTTCTTGAGAAGGACAGTTTCTACTCACTCTCTCCTGGTATATGGCCTTCTCAAGCCCATGTGATGACCCTTAAAGCCACGTAGGGAAGATGGCTAACCTCTGTCAGAGGCCAGAAGGTTTTCCCAAATATTTCACATGCATTATCTTATTTTACTTGATCCTCTGAACAATCTTATGAGGTAGGAATATCTGGCATTACTTTCCCCGTTTTATAGAAGTGTAGGTTAAGATTGAAGCAATTTGTGCACAAGGTCACCTAGTGGGTTAGGATAAGAAATGATGTCTCATGCAGCCTAATTCCACCCACCCCACCCCCACTCCCCACACACACTCTGCATGATATTGTCTCTTTCAGTAAAACACATTCAAGTTGGCAAAAGCGGAAACATCATCTTTTCCCCCCCTTTGGAGAAATATAATGAAAGAAAAACTACATTTTCAACCAAAGTCCACCATCACTAAATATTATCTTATTAGAGCAACTCACTTTCAGAAGGGTTAGGTTTGACCCAACCCCCTTGAAGATGGATCATTCTCCTACACTGCAAATCAAAGTATGTGGCAATTCCACACTGGTCCGTTCCTGGCACAAAGAAGACAATTCTCTTTATTGATAAACAGAGTTTCAGATAACTAGGAAATTACTTAATAAAACTGTTCTTCAGCAGCATTACCAATAAAGCAAAGAACACTGCACAAAGCATTTCCAGATATCCCCGCTAACAGAAAGAAGCCAGGCTGTCATGACCGAATAATCACATGGTTCTAAAGAGAAAAATCATCAGCAGTCAGGATGGAAATATTAAAGTTGAAAGGGATTCAAGAGATGTTATTAAATAAGGAAAGTTAGGTCATCCTGGCCTCACCAAGATATTATTAGATTACTGACCCAAAAAAGGGTTTTTTAAAAAGAACTGATGTCAGAGAATTGATGTAGAATGAAAGTAATTATTTTCACTTTGTAAGCAACCCCTTTAGATGCTGACTTTGTGATAGTTTTCAGTGGCACCAAATGCTCAAAATACAGATCAACCTTTCCAGCCCAACAGACCACCTCCTGCTAGCATATGAAGTAGCATACTGGTTGGAATCAGAATCCATTTAGTTCAAACCAAACTCCGATAATTTCGGTGCCTGCCATTGAGTTGACTGTGATGAATAGCAACCATATAGGAGAGGGTAGACCCATAGGGTTCCCAAGGCTGTAATTTACAGAAGCAGACAGCCACATCTTCCTCTCACGGAGCATCAGTTGAACAGTGGACCTATCAGAGAACAAATGACCTTTAACCCCTGCACTACTGGTGCTCCTTGAAGAACTTGAATGAGTAAGTCCTAAAAATCATTTCAGTTACTGAAGAACCCATCCTTTAACCTCACTCTGTAATTGTCATTTTTTTTATCCCGTGATTGCACAGGAGAGGTTTCAAAGTAGAGGTGCCAGTTCTTAGCACAAAAGTTTAAGTGGATTTTTGAACCTAACCAGCAAACCTGTGCTTGATCAAAGCTGACTTTATCCAAACCAGATTCTGAACAGAATTTATGTGTGGCTAGAGGGTAATAAGCACTATAAATTCAATGAATAAAATAAAATATATTTGGCCATATCCTCTCCAGTGCTCAGGTCTCTCCCTGGGAAGTAAGCGAGGTAGTTAAGGAGGTGCATTAATGTTGTTAGGCTACTTATTGTATAACTGCTGGAGGGGGTTAGTACCTTAGTGGGTTCTCTAAACCTCTAACTTACTCCTACGGAGAGACACACTGGGAATATTAACCTCCAAATTACATAAAAGGCTTGATCCAGTGCTAAAGATACAGGAAAGCATTATTCTGGATATGGAAGGGGTACAGTCAGCACATAACTTTTGGCCTAACCTGGATCCCTTTAACACCATAAGCTGCAGTCATCCATGTTTCCAGAAGGGAGAAACAACAGGTAAGCTATCTGGAAGGAATGTTTTCATATTCTCAAACAGGAAAAACTAATAGCTCAGCTAAATTTAAGTGACCTTTCCATTCTCATATGGTATATGGCCTTAAATATAAATTATATATATATATATACACACACACACACACACATACACACATGTATATGTTGTTGTTGCTATGTGCCATCTAGTTGGTTTTGACATATAGCAACCCAATACACAACAGAACTAAACACTACCTGATCCTGCAGCATCAACACATTTGTTCCTGAGCTCGTTGCTGTAGCCACTGTGTCAATCCATCTCCTTGAGGACCTTCTTTTTCGCAGCCCCTTCACTTTACCAAGCATCATCTCTTTCTCCAGGGACTGGACTCTCCTGACACTATGTCCAAAGTAGTAAGATGAAGTTTTGCCATCTTTGCCTCTAAGGAACACTCTGGCCTTACTTCTTCCAAGACAGATTTGTTTCTCCTTTTAGCACTCCACAGTACTGTCAATATTTTTGCCAGCACCACAATTCAAATGCATCAACTCCTCTTTGGTCTTTCCTATTTAATGTCCAGCATCCGCATGCATGTGAGGCAATGGAAAATATCATGGGTTGGGTAAGGCACACCTTAGTCCTCAAAGTAACATCCTTGCTTTTCAATACCCTAAAGAGGTCTTGTGTGGCACATTTACCTGATGAGATACATCTTTTCATCTCTTGACTGCTGCTTCAATGATCATTGATCCAAATAGGATGAAATCCTTGACAACTTCAACATTATTTTCCATTTATCATGATGTTACCTATCGGTCCAGGTGTGAGGATTTTGGTTTTCTTTACATTGAGTCATAATCCGTACTAAAGATGGCAATCCTTGATCTTCACTAGCAAGTGCTTCAAGTTCTTCTTTCAGAAAGCAAGGCTGTGTCATCTGCATATTGCAGTTTGTTAATAAGCCTTCCTCCAATTCTGATGCCACATTCTTCTTCATATAATCCAGCTTCTCTGGTGATTTTCTCAGCATAGAGACTGAGTAAGGATGGTTAGAGGATACAACCCTGATTCACTCCTTTCCTGGTTTTCAACCATGCAGTATTCCTTTGTTCTGTTCTCATAGCTCCCTCTTGATCCATGTACAAGTTCCATGTGTGAGCACAATGAAGTTTTCTACAATTCCAATTTTTCTCAAGGCTATCCATAGTTTCTTAGCATAGTCAACAACACACAAGTAAGCATCTTTCTGGTAGCCACTGCTTTGAGTCAAGATCCATCTGACATCAGCCATAATATCTCTTGTTCCATGTCCTCTTCTGAATCCAGTCTAAACCTCAGGCAGCTCCTTGACAATGTACTGCTGCAACCATTGTTGGATGATCTTCAGCAAAATTTTACTTTCGTGTGAAATCAATGATACTGTTCTGTAGTTTGAGCATCCTGTTGAGATATCTTTCTTCAGAATGGGTACAAATATGGACATCTTCCAGACAGTAGGTCAAGTAGTTATCTTCCAAATTTCCTGGCATAGATGAGTAAGTGTTTTCAGTGCTTTATCAGCTTGTTGAAATATTTCAATTGGTATCCCATCAATTTCTGGAGTCTTGCTTTTGATTAATGATTACAGTGCAACTTAAACTTCCTTCAGCAATGTAGGTTCTTGTTCATATGCTACTTCCGGAAATAGTGGGATGTGGTACCAGTCTTTTTGGTTCAGTGGTTCCATATATTCTTTCCATCCTCTTTGAATGCTTCCCGCATCATTCAATATTTTACCCATATAAACTTTCAATACTGAAACTTGAGGCTTGAATTTTTTCTTGATTTCTTTCCATTTAATATATATTGAGTGTGCTCTTCCTTTCAGTTTTCAAACCCTAGGTCTTGGCACATTTCATTATAATATGTGATTTTGTCTTGTAGAGCTGCCCTTTGAGATTTTCTGTTCAATTCTTTGACTTCATCACTTCTTCCATTTCCTTTAACTACTCTAAAATTAGGAACATGTTTCAGTCTCTTCTACCATTGACTTTGAACTTTTCTTTCTTTTCTATCTTTTTAATACCGTTTTGCTTTCTTCATGATTTTCTTGATGTCCTCCCACAGTGCATGATGTCTTCAGCCATTGGTGCTCAATACGTCGGATCTGTTCTTGAGATGTGCACGTAATTATGGTGGGATATAATCAAGGTTGTATTTTGGCTCTTGTGGATTTGTTTTAATTTTCTTCAGCTTTTACTTAAACTTCCATATGCACAATTGATGGGCCCATAGTCAGCATCTGGCCTAATTTTAGTTGCTGATACTGAGTTTCTTCATTGTCTCTTTCCACAAATATAGTCACTTTGATTTCTGTGCATCCTACCCAGAGAAACCCATGTGTTTCATCTCCCTTATTGCTGTTGATCAAAAGGCATTTGCTATGAACAAGCCATTGGTCTTAAAAATGTTATTGTGAGAGCTCCAGCTTGGCTTCTATCAAGCCCCGCTTTTGCAGCAACTGTTTCTTCCTCTTTGCTTTCAACTATTCCATTCGAATCACCAATAATTTTCTCTTCTGGGATTGGAAAATGTTTTCTTTTTTAATCATTTTGTTGGAGGCTCATACAACTCTTATCACAACCCACACATACATCAATTGTGCCAAGCACATCTGTACCTTTGTTACTCTCATCCTTCTCAAAACATTTGCTCTCAACTTAAGCCCCTGGCATCAGCTCCTCACTTCCCCCTCCATCCCCACTCCCCACTCCCCACTCCCTCATGAACCCTTTATAACTTATCAATTTTTTTCGTATCTCACACCAATCCCTGTCTCCCTTCACCCACTTTTCTGTTGTACGTCCCCCAGGGAGGAGGTTATATGTAGATCCTTGTAATTGATTCTCAATTTCTACCCCACCCTCCCTCCACCCTTCAGGTATCGCCACTCTCACCACTGGTCCTCAAGGAATCATCTACCCTGGATTCCCTGTGTTTCCAGTTCCTATCTGTACCAGTGTACATCCTCTGGTCTAGCCAGATTTGTAAGGTAGAATTGGGATCATGATAGTCGGGAGTGTGGGGGTGGGAAGCATTTAGGCACTAGAGGAAAGCCGTATGTTTCATCATTGCTACACTGCACCCTGACTGGCTTGTCTCCTCCCCACGACCCTTCTTTAAGGGGATGTCTAGTTGCCTGCAGATTGGCTTTTGGTCCCCAATCTTCACTCCCCCTCATTCACAGTGCTATGAATTTTTGTTCTTTGATACCTGATACCTCATCCCTTCAACACCTCGTGATCACACAGGCTTCACCAATAGTTTTCAATGCATCTTGATTGCATGTTTTTTCAATCTTTGACTGAACTAAGTGGTAGAATTCTTCAATTTCTTTATCACTAGCTTTTATGTTTGCTACATAAATTTGAATAATAGCTGTGATGATTGGATTTCCTTGAAAGTGAATAGATAGAATCCCAACTCTGACAGCAATGTACTCCAAGACTGATTATGGAAATGATCGTTTTGGCAATGAATGCAATGCCATTCCTCTTGAATGTGTTATTCATGGCATAGTAAGTCATATAATTTACTGATTCAAAATGGCTGATAACCATACATTTCATCCCACTGAAGCCTAGAATATTGATCTTTCTGCACTCCATTGCCTTCTTGAGTACTTCTAATTTTCCTAGATTTATGCTTCACACATTCTCTCCTTACCTCCATACCTTGAATCTTGCCCATCAGCAAACGAAGATCATAAAGGCTTTACTCCCACAGGCTTTAACCAACTCAGGTCACCAGAGTCCACTCCACTCTGAGAAATCAGTTCCTCCTCAGTCACTTTTAGATTGCCATCTGACCTGAGGGGACCATCCCCACAGTCCTATATCTGACAATGATCTGCTTCCAGTCTTTCGGCCTCTATCTGACAATATTTCAAGGCTATTGTGAGTTTTCAGTGACTCCTTCCTCACAAGTGAGGAGCCAAGTGCTTTTTCATTGCCTGTTCTTAGTCTGGAAACTCCTCTGAAACTTGTTTACTTTGAGTGAACCTGCTGGCATTTGAAATGCCATGGACATAAGGGAACAACAAGTGATCTAACATTGATGGCGAGGAGGGCAAGAATGCCTGGTCAGGCTTGATCAAGGGCAATGTAGTCAAGAGGAATTACTGAAACCCGTATGAAGGCTGAACATGATATTGGGACAAGAGGAAAGTAAAAGGAACTGGAGGAAAGTACTAGGAGACGAAGAACACTTATAGAGGTATAAATACAGGCATG
>NW_022109980.1:5462768-5475632 GCF_000313985.2 Echinops telfairi | reverse complement strand
CCTATAGGGTGCTATGAGGCATCATTGACTCCATGGTAGTGAGTTTACTATTGGTTTGCTATTTGTGTGCGTGCCTGTGTGTGTCTGTGTGTCTTTATTTTTGTTGGGGGCCATAAAGTTGGTTTAAACACATCGTTACACTATGTGTAACAAAACAAAACACTACCCAATCTTGTGCCATTCTTACAATTATTGCTTTGTTTGAGCCCATTGTTGAAACATTGTTAAGGGCCTTCCTCTTCTTCACTGGCCCTTTAGTAAGCATAATGTCTTTTTCGTGTGTGTGTGTGTGTGTGTGTGTGTGTGTGTGTGTATGTGTGTGTTGTGTATCTTCTAAGACAATGGTTCTGAACCTTCCTAATGTTGTGACCCTTTAATACAGTTCCTACTGTTGTGGTGACCCCCAACCATAAATTTATTTTCGTTGCTACTTCACAACTGTAATTTTGCTACTGTTATGTATCGGGGGTGGTGGTGGTGGTGCTGCGAAAGGGTTGTTTGACCCCAAAAGGGGTCGCGACCCACAAGTTGAGAAGCGCTGCTCTAAGAACAGTATTTCGTATTTTTGATTTTTCTTTTATGTTCTTTGTACTTATAACATTGTCACCTAATTATTTTTTAAAGGAACTGCTGTGTTTTTTAAGTGAATTTTAGCATTAGATTTTTTTTCTTTTTGACATAGTATGTTCACCATTTAGAAATATAAGCAAGGGAAAAGAAGAAAAATAAATCCCCAACTCACACCATCTGGGAATAATCTCTACTACCATTTGGTGTCTTTCAATTAGTTCCTCAGTGTAGTTAGAAATGTTTTATTTTTAAAATATTATGGCTAATACTAATTAATTGATATGGCCGAATTATTTCCTGCCACCTCAGAGAACCAGCAGTCTTACCTTTTCTCTCATACGAAAATCATATTTCTTCTTTGACATATATAGAGACCTGTTCATTTAAAACAATGGGCATTAATGTCTATTCTTCTTATTTAAAGTGTGAAATGTGGATTTAATCCGGTACTCAAAAGTTTTAAGAAATTCCATCAATTAATAAATTGATGATTTCTAAGAGACTCATCTTAAATGAAATATTGCCTATGATAGTGCCCTCTATGAGTTGAATTCACTATTCACCCCATATTTTCCTTTTGATAGAATTTGATCACGTACGTACATATATTTAAGGAATTAATTATTTTGATAAAAAGAAAGGAGAGAGAACAGGAAAGGCAGAAATATTGTTTTACCTCAAGCATGAAGAAATTTATATTATTTATAATTTATAATAATATATCTGTGGGAAAACATAACCTGACTGTTACTATGCAAATAAGATTGTAAAAACTAGGCCTGACACATCAAAGCAGCAGGGCAGGGCATCTGACTGGAATTTGAAAAAATACAGTTGAATGGATATGAATTTTATTCTTTTTAATTAAAAGTAGAAAAATAACTAGGACATTGGTGCTCAGTAGAAAAATTACACTTATACCTTTGTGCTATAGAAAGAGAATTTTGAGCACGTACCAATACACCTGCATTAATATTTTTATTTACTAGGTAAAAAATAAACTCACTGATGCATGAAGGAATTATAAAGAGCAGTAACTCTCTAATGAATCAATGAAAGAATAAGCCATTTAGCCTTTTGCAATTCTCTTTATTCACTCATTTCATTTCCCAGATGAATATGCCCCAAACCTCAGAATCAGAGTCTATAATAAAGTTATAACCTAGAGTAGCATGCTCTTTCCGGGAAAATATTATGTGCTAGCACTTTGTGTATTTAGAAATACTTATCTTTGAGATTTTGGAATAATGAAAGTAATTATGCTTATAGAGTACTTTTTGAGATGCCAACATTGAAAACATTGCTTTAAGATAATGCTTGCACGATACTATACTTTCTTCTGTTATATATAAGCCACTATCTTCCCCATAGTATCTTGCGGAGCTTTTACTGGCAAAGAAGTTGTCTCTACCTTCATATCTCTGATACTGGTTTACAGGAAATTCATGCAGCCTTGGAAAGTTCTGGGAAAGGGTAGTGCATATTTGTTCAAAATATTTTAAATTAAAAATATGTGCATAGTTATAGGAAGTTAATCATGTTGCATAAAAAAAACATTCCTCTAAGTTAGGTCTTTGAGGGACATAGGAATATAGCTAATCAAAACTTTTTTAAAGTCAAGAATTCCAGATCAATTAATCGGGATACTCTTATAGTTCCTTTGTGTAGAAAAGCAAATGAACACATTTAGCTACCTCACTAATCAAAAAATTTAACACTACTTTATCCTGGATGAGCAGGAGAAAATAAGAGGCACTTGGAGATTGCTGATCTATGGGGAAATCGGTCACAGAGAACTGGAAATGAGGAAGAGATCTAAGGCGCTGTGCCTATCCTCTGACTCCTAAAACATCTTGTTCCAGACGCCTCTGGGATAGAACTTTGGTATCATCACCTTTATCAGAAGTATTAATCTGGAAACCACTAATTAAGAATTTCTGATACTCATGATGGATGCAGGACTGAAATTTACTTTTGTAACAACAATGAAAGAAAGATTTTCTATGTAAGCGAGTTTCAATCAGGTTGCAGAGAAGGTGTTCAATACAATAAGCATGTATCATTGTCAAGCCCTCTTGAAAAATCATTCTTTATTCCCCAGATCATTAGAGTACTATGGAAAGCATTCAAAAGCAGAATGTGGAAAACCAAAGTCGACCATAATTCATAATTACCTGCATAGCTCCAATCTAATCATATGGGTCATTGAACGTTGAAAACCTTTCTGGTCTGGAGTAGGAGGAAGATGTGATTATAGCAGAAAGGCCACCAAATGTGACATTGTTGGCTTTGACGATGAAAGACTGAGACCAAGAGCCAAGGAAAGCAGGCACCTCTAGAAGTTAGAAAAGGCACAGAAATAGGTCCTCCATTTGAGTCACCAGAAAAGAACAACAGCCCTGATGAAACTTTGATTTTAGCCTAGTGAGGCCTCTATTGGACGTTAGGTCAACAGAATGATAAAGTAAAATTTTGTATTGCTTCAGCCTTTAACTTGCTATGGCATTTGTTATAGCAGCAATAGAAACAGAATCCAGTAATCAGCCAATGTGCAGATGATGCTTGTTTATTTTCTCCTGTCTTGTTTCTAAAGCAACCGAAAGGATACACAACACAAAATAGCATAGATTAAATATAGGCACAATAGCAACTTTTAAAAACAAACCAAGATTTTTTTTTTAAAAAGGTGCCATTGTGTAGATTCTAAATCATGGAACCCTATGTGTGCAGAGTAGAACTGTATCTCACAGGGATTTTAAATCCTTTCAATTAGAAGTAGAATGCATGACTTCTTGCTCCAACCAGGGACCTAAATCAAGGGTAGTAACATTGAATGAATCCTAAAAATGAAGCTAATGTAAAAATGCATACCATCAATATTGCAAGTAGGCTTTCCACCTTCTAGAAGCCCATGCCAAGAGGGAAATCGAACCAGTTCCAGTAGCAAAGGGTGTTCAGTAGCAAAGGGAGTTCAGTAGCAAATGGGGTTCAGTACCAAAGGGGGTTATGCATTGGGCTGTGGGTGAAAGGCCTACAGTTCAAAACCACTAACCTCTCGGTGAGAGAATGATGAGACTTCGAACTCCCATAAATAGTTATAGTCTCAGAACCCAGAGGCACAGTTCTACTCTCTCCTTGTGTTGGCAGCGTTCTCTAGAGAAACGGATATACTGGAAGTCCTTTAACTCACATGGGTTGCCAGGGCCAAGGTCAAGAAAGCAGATAGCAGAGTCCTCTCTGGGACAAGGCAAGCAGTCTTCCCACAGCAGCAAGCAGCAGGGTGGGTCACCAATAGTCAGTAGCTCAGGAGCTTAGCCAACCAGTCCCGGATGGGATATCCAACGTAAACATTGCAAGGCAACAAGCTCCACCAGCCTCAAGCTCAAGTGATGCATGCACCAGCAGGGTGGCAAAGCAGGTTTTGAAGGAGCCTCAAGCTCTAGCAAACACAGTCCATGGGTTGGCCTGGCGCACAGGTACTGTAGCTCAAGGTTGAGGCAGAGAACTAGGTAAAGCAGCAGCACACTCCAGCATGCTCTGATCACCAAAGAGCCAGAGAGAAGGGGGTGGGCCTTGCAGAGCCATTTATTTCTTTGCCCTCCAGACAAACTGCGACCTGATTAATTCCACATGTTTTTATTGACGAGGTTGGTACAATAAACCTAACTATCATACTACTATAATTTGTCTTTTGATCTCTTGATTGTTGCTTTCATGAGCATTGATTGTGGATCCAAGCAAAACTAAATCCTTGAAAATTTCAACCTTTTCTTCATTTATCAACATGTTACCTATTGTTCTAGTTGTAAGGATTTTGGTATTCTGCATATTGAGGTATAATCCATATTGAAGGTTGCAGTCCTCCCTCTTCATCAGTAGTTGTGATGATTTTGGTTTCCTTTACTTTGAGTTGCAATCTATACTGAGAGCGGCAGTCCTTGAACTTCATCAGCAAATGCTTCAAGTTCTGCTTACTTTCAGAAAGCAAGATTTCTTTCTGCCTATTGAAGATTGTTAATAAACCTTCCTCCACTTCTAATGCTACATTCTTCTTGATATAATCCAGCTTATCAGATTATTTCCCAGCAGATACATTGATTAAGTATGGTGAATTCAAGGATATATCTCTGATGCACACCTTTCCTGATTTTAAACTGTGCAGTCTTCCCTTGTTCTGTTGGCATAACTACCTCTTGATTCATGTACGGGTTCAGTGTGAGCACAATGAGGTGTTCTGGCCCACGGGTGGTGTAGCACACAGGTGGAGGCAGAGAACTAGCTAAAGCAGCAGCACGCTGGTCTGACCTTGAGTAGACTTCTGCTCATTGGGAGCCCATGAGCATAAGAGTAGAATTGTGGTATGGAGTTTTCAAAGGCTGATTTTTCCGAAATAAATTGCCAGGCCTTTATACTGAGGCACTTCTGGGTGAACTCAAAACACTAACGTTTCAGGTCATAGGAGAGTGTGTTAACCCTTTACATCATCCAGGGTCTTTCAAAAATTGATATTAAGTGCCATAAAAAATTCCAACTCATGTCAACCCTACGTACAGTTTCTGAGTCCACTGAGAGCAGGTACCCAATGGAGCAGATGGTGAGTTTGGAGCCTAGGAGGCCTTGCAATCTTCAGTCCAAGGCTTACCCAACAGTGCCACCAAAAACTCTTAGTAGGGAAAAATAGAAAAGATAAAGTCAACATTTAAAAAAACATTGGCTACATATAACTCACTGAGAAAAAATGGCTTCTGGGTTAGAAGAATCAGACTGTCACATAATTTTGACTCAAACCTTATTGCTTAATTAGTGACAATCACAAATTGGCTTCAATTAGAACTCATCTTCTGCTCTCAAAATACATTATTTTTCATCTGAATACACAGGTTCCTTTAAACACAAAAATAAGAGTACATGTTAGAAGATAAATTAGTGGCAGTACAATTGAAAAAATGTTTAAAGGGTTTTGTTCATTTCTATTACTGAATGTCGATCCTTTGTTTTGTTTCTGGCATTTAATGGATGAAAATTCATCATTCAATTGAATATCTAAATCTTGGTTGTACAGTGTCTATTTTAATACTTCAATCCATTGAGACATTTAAATTCTGGAAATCAATAAGTAAGTTAGGAATAAGTTATTCTCTTTTAAAATATTAACTTATTTCCTCATACTGAGGGAGTTTTTATTCTTTCTAACTAAAAGAATATGTTCCATTGTTTAACACTCCAAAATCAGAAATATTGCATCAACCATGCAGACTGAGAAAGCAGAAGACTTTACAATGAGATTTAAAAGGAAAAAGAAGTTACCAAAGAGCTGTAGGGATGAGTGCACACAGAAGGGCTAGAATGCGCCAGATCAGAATTGACAGATTGCTAAGAATAAAACTGAGCAATTTCAGTAAAACAATATTCCCTATTCAGTCATTTTAGTCAAGTCACATTTGTGCTTATAGACTCTGACATGTTTTGCCTATCTATTTCATCAATTTCCAAGCATGTGTAAGGTGTTAGAGAACATAGAAACCAGAGCCCTATTTAGGGAGATGATCTCCACAAAGCAGGCGAGGTAAATCCTTGGTCAAGCAAGACACTTGGCAGAATTTACAGGTAATCCAGGCACAATGCTTTTTTTGTTTTTGTTTTTTACTTGAAAAGAGGGAGGAAATAATGCAGATTCTCTGCAGGGACCTGGTTCAGGCCTATATTGCTAGATTTCTGGGAGTATTCTGCCTTGTTTCTACCAAAATCACCATTACATTTAGTGTTGTAGTCAATGATCCTCAGCCTTTACCTGGATGACTACCTCCTTTTTGCTTTCTTGATTTGTTACAAAACTCTGATTAGTATCTGTGGACCCTAAGGAGGTACAATTATTACATCAGAGGTATGGTCCCTACATTTCTGGAAGCTGTCTATAAATTATTATAGGAATGTACATTTCTCTGGAGCAAAGGGTTATTCTTTTTATGAGATTCCCAGAAGGGATATATAACCCTTCAGTGAAATAAAATTACTTGGTATGACTCTTCTATCCACAGAGATTGTAACTCCTATCAAATGATTGGATCATATATCCAAAATAGTGTGTGTGTGAAACTCTAAAACAAGAAATTAGTTCGTTTTGTGATTCCACTGGGTATTAAGTAATCCATTTCAGAACAGGAACAGAGGATCCCAGATCCCAGAAGAAATAAAAACAAAGAATGGTGCAGTGTCAGAAAGGTAGCATCAAGACCATGAGGCAGAGCAGAGGAACCACATTGAGACCATAGGCAAAGCAGTAGGCTTCCTAGCACACAAAATGAATAAGCTGTTCACCTTTGGGTATTTATGAGAACTAAAGGAACTTTGTAACACTAGTCCCAGCATGATGGAGGTTAAGAGACTGGATAGCCAAGAGGCTGAGGATCAGAGATAGACATGCCTGCAAGCAGGGCTGAGAAGAGGTGCTGCAGACAAAATAAGTATATTCTTTACATTTTGTGACCTGCTATTTTCCTTATTGAGCCCCATAATCATAAGTCTTGTCTGTGAGTTCTCCTTGACCACTGTAATGAATTATTAAACCAAGCCCACAAATAGAGTGCCCTGGTTGGGACAGGATAAGGTAAAGAATATTGAAAGCTGGAGATATGTCTGACCTCTGCTTCATAAGAATCATCTTTGGACAGCTATGGAGTTATATTTTCCTTCTACCTCTGTGTGGCAGTTACATAATCTCCTGTCAACTTGAGTAAAGGGGTGGAGTCTAGCCTATCAATCAGGTCATAGCCAATGATGCTTCTGTGTAAGCATAACCTTCTCCTGAGAATTCTGGGAACGCCTATCTTCCTCCCTGGAGGAGGGACACACACTCTTTCTGCTACACATTCCTGTTGACAAGGGGTGGTCTGTGGTAGTTACATAATCTGGTGTCAGTTTGGGGCTTGAGAGGATTAAGAGTGAAGGGGTGGAGTCTAATCTGTCAATTGGATCATAGCCAATTAGGCCTCTGTGTGGGCCTGGCCTTCTCCCAAGAATTCTGGGAAATCCTGTATCCCTTCTTGGAGGTGGGATATACTTCTCTCACTCTACTCACTCCCTTGGAGACTCTCTGCTGACAAGACTGACTCCCTGGGAAACATTCCCGAGGAGAAGCCACATGTACCTACCTGATGCAGCCCTGGGAACTGGAGGAGCCACATGAAGACTCCTGCCAGTGCTGAAATGCTTACAATGCCACTGGATCCAAAGACTTTCTACCCGCTGGCCTGTGATCATCCTCCATTTGGCGTCATCACATGTGATTCATCAGTCTGAAGAGGACTTTATAGATTTGTATCGGACATGTGGGCTAATATTGGAATTATGGCCTTGGACGGAACTGGGTTGGGATGCTTAATGTACAACTACCCTTTATATAAAACTCTCTCTGTATATGCATGTACGTTTCTCTGGATTTATTTCTCTATTCTACATGGACTAAAACATATACTGTTTCCTATTTTCAAATAGTGTTAGAGAATCAAATATGGGTGTAAATTCTGTCGTAACCTTAATAAACTTGATTATTTTTATTTATCTAGCTGTGAATTTTCTCATTTGAGCTGATTGTTGATACACTGGTCTATTTCAATACATGAATCTAGAAGTTAAAGTGACAGTTTCTTTTATTTTATTATTCATTCTTGTTGTTAGATGCCATCAAGTTGGTTCTGATTCATAGTAACCGTATGTACGTCAGAACCAAACTCTGATGAGACCTGTGAATTGCTCACAATTGTTATGTTTGAGCCCATTGTTGCAGCCAGTCAGTGTCAGTTCATATCATTGAGAATCTTTGTATTTTTTGATGACCCTCCCTACTTTACCAAGTAGACACTGGTATCTCCCAATAACTCTTTTCTTAGAATAATATATTATTTTGTAGTGGTAAAACTTTAGACATTGTTGCGTCTGATAGTTACTCAATTTCATGTCAACTTGATAAAAGAAAGAAGGGGTGGAGTCTAGCCTGTCAATCAGGTCACAGCCTGATGATCCCTTCCTGTGGGTGTGGCCTTCTCATGAGGATTCTGGGAACTATCTCTCTGTTGAACACATGAAGCCATGCTGATGGCAGCCAGAGCTCTGGAAATGTTTCCATCACTATTGGATCCACAAAACTTTTTCACTCACCAATCTGTGATCTTCCTGCATTCGGAATCATTTCATGTTCTGCATGAGTCTGAAGAAGAATTCATGGGCTAATATAGGACTTATAAACTAATATAAAACTTGTGGACTTGATCTGGACTGGGCTGGGATGTTTACTTGATACACAATTGCTCTTTGATATAAAACTCTCTCTCTCTCTTACACACATATGAGTGTCTCCGAATTTGCTTCTGTAGTCAACCCAGACGAATAGATTGTGTTAAGCTGGACTGTCTAGAAAAACAAACTCATTGACATATATATATACTTGAGTATAAGCTGATGAATATCAGCCAAGGCACCTAATTTTACCACAAAAACTACATTAAAAATGTGCTGAAAAAACTCGGCTTATACACGAGTATATATATTGTGTGTGTGTGTGTGTGTATCTACACACACACATATATTCACTTCTATTGAGTCAATGATGACTCCTGGCAACTATAGGATGGATAGAACTGCCCCTGTATATTTCTGAGACTGTAATGCTTTATGGGAGTAGAAAGACCCGTCTTTCACCTATAGGCAGCTGGTTGTTTTGAACTACTGACCTTGCAGATCACAGCCCAACAAGTAACCACTGCATCACCAGGGTTCATGTCTGCCTTTTTGTCAGAGACAGAGATAGAGATAGAGAGATAGATAGAGGAAATGGCTCACACATTTATAGAAGTAGGTAAGGCCAGTATGGTTCAAGTTTGTGGGTCAAATAGCAAGTAAGAGGCTTCTCCTGACTCATACAGCTGCGGGAACTGATGAACCAGGAAGAAGGAAGACCAACCAGGAAGCAAGAAGAGGAAGCAGGCCAGTGAATACAGAGGCAGATGAATCCAAGGTCATCAGGTCAGATAACAGGTCAAATAGCAGGCTGTTGGTTGCTCTTCCGGTCAACGGACAATATGTCATATCATTGGCTCAAATACTAAGCATCAGATGTAAATGAGCCAGATGCAAGATCCAGACCAGCACGAAGCAAGAAAGCTCCGCCCAATGTCCACTTATATAGGAATAGGCCACATCTCTGAAGAAACTTTATCAACACTATGACCTGAGTCTCAAACTCACTGCCATCTCGTTAATTCGGACTCATAACAACCCTGTAGGACAGGGTAGATCTGCCCATTTGGGTTTTGTAAGACTGTGGTGGCACAGTGGTTACACATTGTGCTGCTATCCATAAGCTTGGCACTTCAAAGCCACGTCGCTCTATGGGGGAAAGACAAGACTTTCTACTCCCATAAAAAGTTGCTGTTTCAGAAACTCTACCCAATCCTATAGGCTCACCAGAAGTCCACATTAACTCTATGGCAGTGAGTTTGATTTGGTTTTGGTTTATTTCTTTAGGGGAGTAGAAAGTTGTATTTCTCCCATAGCTGGTGGTTTTGAACTGATGGACTGGCACTTATCAGGCCAGCATGTACCCACCACACCACCAGGGCATCTTATGAACTGAGTAAAGAGGTTGTAATCCACCTTAATCTTCCTACAACTGATTGGTCCCTCACAGTAGATTCCATTATGGAGCTAATTACACTGTGTTAGGTCATATCAGAGGGAATTATGAGACTTTAACTATCAAACGACTGAGACACCTGACCCAGCCAAGTTGACACAAAGCCTACCTATAACAACAGTATATTATATTCTATCCTTTTCTATGTTGGCTTTAATACTCTGTTGCACTATGCCTAGTACCAAGTGGTAAACAAAGCAATATCACTTTCTCTTTGCATTTAACAAGAAGGTAGAAATTTATACATAGAAAATAGCAAGTATACATTTATTTAAATTGTGAATAATACATGGGAAAAAAGTGTTAGATAGCAAGGCCTAAGAAATTTGGCGCGGTGATGCATATGTAAACCAGGCAGATGAAAGAAATTTTAGTCTAAAATATTAATATTAATAACATTAATATTATAAATTAATTAATATTTTATATGTAGTCCCTGTGTTTTAAATATATATTTGTGCCATAGAAAAGAAAGCTGATATATAAAAGTATTCTAATGCTTAATTGTAAGTATTAAATATTCCTACAAGTGGACTTTCTATTCATTGCTCTAGACTAGGCATTTCTGTTTAATGTAAGTTTGAGTCCAGGATTGTCAATTTGTTCCTTTCATAGGCTATTTCCCTAGTCAAAAGCAATACTTCTTATCAGCCACTGCACAAATGTGTGTACTTATGGTAATGGGAAAGCTCCGAATAGAGTGTCCCCTTGTCCCAGACAAAAACTCTACTGTTTTTTTAATAAACAGGCCATAGATGTTGTCTTCGTATACAAAAGACTGTATGTATGGTCTTTGTATAATACTTGTGACTTTGAGTTTGCCAGAACCCAGACCATTTGTATTCTTTATGCCCACCCTTCTTCCACATAGAGTATGTATTTATATATTCCTGAATTCTCAACTCCTGATTTCACAGCAGGTGTTAATATTTTCTTTAAGGGTCACAATGGGTTCTGGTAAAGCATAAAACTGATGTTCTGGGAAGAATTGCTGTAATTACTGTTATAACAGAATTCTTTGTGTGTTTGGATCTAAGGAGGGAAGGGACATTTTTTCCTTTTAAGAATTGTCCTTCCTTCTTCTTGGTGTGTGGATTTCATTTAGGAGGACTATTTGCAAACTATTCTTTAGAAAGTGGTTTCTGTCTCTATAATATCTAATTCTTAGAATTCATTCGACAGATTTTCCATAGAGCCTTCTGTCAGACACACAAACAACATTTTATTATATTTTCATATGCTTAATATGCCTATATACTCTCTACCACAAAAAGATATCTAACTTTTGCTTCAACCTCTATCTCTTTATGTGTTTTCACCTTTGATAACACTAAAGTGATATCATGATGTCACTTTAAAGCCAGTAAATAAGAAAAATCATTTTAAAATAGTCAGTGCTCAGAGTCAGAAGAATGCGATTTCTAGGAAGCAGTTACTATAACCCATCTAAAGTGACCGAGAGGTGCCTTTGTCCTAGTAAACCCGAAGAACCAGAGGGTAAGAATGCCCAATTCAGGACTTGAAAGGATCTCGCCATCAGTTACCTCTTTGGCCCTTCTCTAGTACATGGATTTTGTACCCATGTAACCTATCTTTGCATCTCTGTTCTGACATTTCAGCTCCAATCTCTCCACTCTCCATAGCCTAAATTATCTCAACATGCCTCTGGAAAGACTTAATTCGACCTGACTCTTCATTCTGTTGTCTCTATATTTCTAGTTCTTGGTAGCTTTACTTCAATATTTTCAAGTACAGTTTTCCCAATCAGACTCGATACTTAGAATATCTAATGAGTTGTCTCCTAGCTCCTTTCTCTGAGGGGAGTCATTTCCAAGATATCAAAGAACGGGTTTCCTTTTCATAGCAGTTTTCTAGTCTGACTTCCTTTAGAGATGAATGAACCTCACCTGCTGTCGACACCCTGTGTATGTACATCCCATCACTCACGTACATACACGCACAGAAAGAGAAAGAGAGGAGAGAGGCTGAGAATGAGAAAGTGAGATAGGAGAGAAACGGGTAGGATTCATGCACAATCATGGGGCTTTGTCAACACTTTAATCTATAAGACAATTGCAAGTTAAAATTTGCTAATTTACTTTGTAGCATAGAATTCCTAGAGTTAACCTCGAATGCAATGTTCTGAAATACCTGCTTATGCATTTTTCTGGGGACATGCTGTGAAAGCATTCGCCCAAGACCATCCTGGTAAACATTTCTTCATGAGCCACATCTCGGTCTCCTCCATTCTTTTTGAAACTGGTAAAATCTGTATAAAGTTACATGCAGTAGGACTCTCAGTCACAAACTCTGTTCCTGGAAAGGCAAAAAAGAGGATTTGAGATGCGTTAACGTTTTAAAAGTAAGGGTGACAAGACTTTCTCTCGTGTACCTTGCACGGGTTATCAGGGGCGACCTACCCCTGGCAAAGGACATCATGTTCGGTCAAGTAGAGGGGCGGCGACAACGAGGAAGGAAGATGGTTTGACCCAATGGCTGCAATCCTGGGCTCCAACATAACCCTTGTGAGGAGGGGGCGAGACTGCTGTGGGGTCAATGTGAGTAAGGACCAACTTGATGGCACCTAACAACAACCATAAAAA
>NW_022109980.1:5447644-5461868 GCF_000313985.2 Echinops telfairi | reverse complement strand
AGCTATTTATCTCCTTAGTGCCTACAAATGAGGTCATCAAGCTGTCACCTGATGGGCAGGCTAAACACCACCCCTTCACTCTCAATCCTCTCAAGTTGACAACAGATTATATAGCTAACACAGTAATTAAAAAGAAAGTCAACTCTCATTGTCAGTGAGTTAATTTTGACTCACAGTGACCCTTTTGGAGACTACAACTTCTCCTGTGGGATACTGAGACTGTTGTTCTTTACGGGAGTAGAAAGCCTCACCTTTCTCCTGCAGATTGACTGGTAGTTTTGAAATGCTGACCATGTGGTTCACAGCCCAACACATAGCCCACTATGCCTATAGGGTTATAGGCATTAGATAAATATCCACTAATACATTTGATTAGTCCTCAAGCAAGTGTTGGGATCATCAAGATAATTATACCTGTGTGCAATACAGAACATATGCAAAAGTCAACATCATTAGATGATATGCTGAAAATGTCAAGAAAAAGGAAGTCAAGCATAGAAAGGAAAGTACCCCCAAACAGATATAATAGAGTAAATAGCATAAAAATAAAAGCTACAATAACCTAAATTATTTTGGTCACCTCTGTGAGAAAAAATATATATATATATATATTATCATGGGAATATATATATATGCATATATATGTTATCATGGGACCTACCACAATTGTGTACTAAGGCAATTAACAAGGGAATTGTTACAATTATTGAGTAAAGCCTAAACATTTCAAAAATTTGCATGAAGTCTTGTTCTGTAATTTTGGGATTATCTATCTACCTCTGAAGTAATATACTTCTGGCTTCTGGGGCATTTTAATGTGACCTTTAATAACCAGAGGTCTCACAGTCCATAAATGTGCAAAAATGGGAAGATGGATAACTGGACTCAAGCAGGCCACAGAATGAATTCTAACACTGGAAGCAGCAAGGACAAAGAATTTGTAAGAAAAAAGTCTGCTAGTAGAAAGTGTTAACTTACAACATAATTAAGTAAAGCAGATACAGCATGGGGCACATAAACATCCAGAAGTTACCCAGCACAACATCAGTAATAGGTTTTACTAATTTGTAAGAGGCAACTACAGCTCTATGAGGAGAGCAGTCTTGAGCCACAGGGTAGAGTTGCAGATTTAATAACTAACAGTTCTGTTTCCCTATCTCCATATTTTGGGGTTAAATCACCTAAAGAACTTGCAGGTATTTCACATACAAATATAGAAAAATCTAGACGATGATTAGGGACGTCTCAGGCAGGTGTGTTTTATTAAAGCTATTGGTTGCATTTGCCTTCCTTATACTCTAGAATTATTTGGCACCGGTTTAGTTCAGGGGCTTTTCACTATGAAGTTGGAGCCATCAGATAATTATTAGGGAACCAACCTTATCAGTAACCACAGAAGCTTTGAATTTGGTTCTTTATTTCATGTATCAGAAACCGAAACTGCCAATAAGCCAATTCCAACTCATCGTGATCCTATAAGGGTAGAGTAGACCTGATCATGAGGCTTTCCAAGGCTGTACCTCTTTACAGGAGCAAAAAGGCGCACCTTTCTCTCTTAGAGCATCTGGTGAATTAGAACTGCTGAACTTGTGGTTAGCATCACAACATGTAATGCACTATGCCACCATGGTTCCAGGTATAGGAAAGGCAAAACTAGCTCCTTTTTATTTAAGGTCAACAGAGGTTACTTCTGTAAAAAGTACATAACTTATATTTGACAGAAGTATTTTTTCTTTAGAAACTTTGTTTCTTCCATAGGCTAAATATTCGGGCAAGATTACACTATCTTTGAGGAAAGCTTTTTGGAAGGCAAACCAGACTAGCAAAATAAACTATGTGTGAGATTCAGTAAACTTTGAGGCACTCCTGTCCATGTAAAATGTTTGCTTGCAAGACGTATGGAAATGCTGAAATGGATATTATTACAACGCCTGTGTCACTAAAATGAGTTGTGTTTGGAGAGATATTGGAAAGAAATAAGTGATAAATGGGAAACCTAGAAGTTGCAATTAGGTTGATTGCTCACAAATCTTCAACAAATCTCCAGCTTCTATTACTTAGTTTCTTAACCGGGATGACGGATTTTTTCAAAGACTGGTATAAGGAATGGTAAGGCCTTTAGGAAGAAAATCTTGTATTATTGGGGTGAGTAAAATGTTTTGCTTCTCATTTGATAGGATTGTGGGAAATTTGGGACAAAGGCTGGGATATATCTATTTGGATTTTAATTGGTTCTGGAAACAAGATTCTTCTTATACGAGTAGATGTAGTGGCAGAAGAAGTGCTTTCAGGGACAAATAATTTCCCCTTTTTCTGGAATATCATCTAATTCAAGATCAGTCTGTTTCTGAGTGTCATCTGGCAGGTTCAATAAAAGTGTCCACCTTTCATTGAATTTTAAATGATAATTCCATTTAGATATAAGATATAGTCTTACCAAAATAGCTGGAGTATCAGGACTATGACAAAAGAGTGTGGGTCTTTAATAAAACCAAAGATATAGGAACGGGCTGACAGTGTACCAAGATTTGTTGTTGATCAGTAACTTCCACACTTATTGAAGTTTTTGTACTTCGGGGAAGGGGGTTTTGTGAAGTGTAATTAATAGCAGATAAGGTGGCTTCAGTATCAATTAAACCTCTTCTCTATTAATGTGCATAGCAGTTCTCCTTCCTGGTTAAGTACCTCCATTTATGAAAACTCCCAGTTTTGACTCCAGAGCCCATTCATTCTAAATCAGGATTAGGAAATCTCTTTTGGCTGTTTGTTTGTTTATTTGAGTCTAGTCTTTTAGTTTGTAAGATTTTTTTAAAATTTTGTCTACAATTCAGGTTTCCTACAATAATGACACATACCAGATGTCGGGCCTTCAAAATGCTAAAGTTTTCCTTCTGATTAGGAAGATAATTGCAGAGCGTGAGTTAATTAGCCTTTGAGGCTGGGTTGGTCTCTAAGATTTAAGAAAGATCATGAGCCAGGTTAGTTAGCTCAACAATAGAGGCAGCTTTCCAATCTAATCAGTACGTTGTCACCAAGATTGTAATTTCAGATTCCAGAAGCTACTAGGACTTATGGGCCAAGTAAGACTGTTTAGAAAAATTTGAAATTATATTGTTTGGTATTCACAAATGCACTAATCTTTAGTTTGTGTACAATAATTAATTTTAGTCCAATATATTATTGGAAGAAAAGCCTTGAGGGTGGTTTTTAAGAAATCTTTTGCCTACTGCTTGAAATTAACTTTAAAGCAATGTGACAGCTATCTTATCCATGTTCAATGCTACACTGAATGCTACACTCATTATCTTTCTTACCAGCATGTTCCATAACTTATTTATCTAGATCCTGTTATCATATGAACAAATTAATAGAAGTCTGGAAACCAAGATGGGAAAAATTCCTGGTTGTATAATAGTTATATATTGGACTGCAAGGTCAACAGTTTGAAACCACTATCCACTCTTCTGCTCCACTGGAGAAAGAAGAGGCTTTATACTCCTATAAAGAGTCTCAGACACCCACCAGGGCAGTTCTACCCTGTCCGATAGTGTTACTATGTGATGGAATGGACTCAATGGTAGTGAGTTCAATTGAAGCTACAATAAGAATTTTAAATCCCTTGGCAAATTTGTCAAGATCCTCATGACATTTTGAGAAAATTTTCACAATATTACATAATTCTATGTGAGTTCAAAGTATAAACGTTATATTGATGTCATGAGGCTACACTCCAGAATCCATGGGCTGGTTTGTAAAAGTCATTTCAAAAATAGATTTAGACTCTTTGGGGGGATGGGGTGGGAGGGTGCTCAGACTAGGCCTTATCAGGGGAAGAGGAGGGTTAAGAGGGGCACAGAGAAGAAAACGGAAGCGACGCAGAAGAGTAGTCGCAGAGCTCTAACACTGCAGTCCTTATTTTGCTTCGTTTGAACAGTGTCCTGAAGGGATGTTTTCTGACTGTCTTGGAATCCCTTAGGATCTTTGATTTGCCCATCAAAATTAACACCTCGTTGAGAATTATTTTCTTTCAGGTAGTCAGCTCAATATATCTGGCCTATCTCACATGCCACCTTATCTTTTCAGAGGTCTTTCAGATGGTGGCAAGCATCTAACGTTTATTTGCTCAAGCTTCTGCTGAATGTTTTTGTTGGTTTTGCAGTGTAAGAGATTATGACAAATCTTCTTAACACCTGTATAAAGCCTAGTTAGCCACAAATCCAAGTTGATGTCCTAGTAAGGGAAATCAAGTTCTCCTAATGAGAAAAGCACAGAAATGAAACCAGCCTGCATATATAAATTGAAATCAAACCCATCAATATAGCTTGGAGGGCTGTGACACAGGATGTGGAGCTCAGGATTCAAAAGGTTATCTACCTTGAGTGATTTTATGAAATATCTACTTATATACTCTTCTTGAGGCATGCTGTGCACCAAGCATTCTCCCAAGTCCCTCCCAGAAGAAAAAGTTACCTTGATAAACATTTTTCATAAACCACACACTTGCCTCCTTCATTCTTTGTTGAGGACGACTGAAGTTTTATAAGATATTACATATCATAAGATTCTGAATCATCATATCTTTTATTAGAAGGAAGAAAAAATGATTTAAAACAAGCTAAAATTTAATATTAAGAACGAAGCTTTGATTTAGACCAAGGTAAGTTATTTAGAATCATGCCGAGCACCTAATTTTTAGAGTGCCTGCACAAATATGTCATTGTGCCCACACTCTAATCAATGATGTATTCTTCAAATTGAGCATTACATAACAGATGGTAAATTTCCACATGATAATATCTTATATAACAAAAGAAATGCCTCCAAGGATTTGTGATATAGTTTCTTCATTTTGTGGACTCTCTTCACTACTGTTTTATAAAAATACCAGAAAAAGTGCTTGGTTTTTGGAGTGATAGGGGGTGGGGACAGGGGTGAAAGCAGAAGAAGTATTTCTAGCGAGATGAAGAATCTTCTAAAGAACTTTGTACATGAATTCCAAAGAGAGAGTGGAAATTGATGTCTCTGGGGCAAAACAGCTCATTTAGCCCTGGGCAAAATTCTACCAACCTATCTGCACATATCTACCTGATGAGAGACTCTGTTGCTTGAGAGTCATCTGTATTCCCAAATGTGCTCAACTTACATTTTTATATACTTAGCGCTTCCAGTGAAAATGCTCCAGGAAGAATTGTGATCGTTTAAAAATAGATCCCACTTTTACTTCCATATTTTAGTGGAAATTGATACAGATTATTAAAGGAAATAAAATTGTCCTAATCTAGCATTGAGAGCAAAAAAACCAACAAACCCATGAATTTTATGTATTCATCACATGAAGCTCATTAAACTGTGGATTTCATAAGTATGTGTGTCACAAAATCCAGAAAAAATACCAGTGTTAGATGATTCAACATCTAAATGTTTGTATAATCCTGGAAGATTCATAAAATGTAACATTGAGTCTTATTATTTCCGTAAAACATCTTATTTCTTTAACTGAGAAAAACAGAGGTCATCAAACACTGAATAATCGTAGTGTCACTAGATGGGAGACCTAGATGGGGTTGAAGAATTTTTGGTATTATCAGAGTGAGTGAAAAGATGTGATTTGGAAGATAGTGGAACCAAGTTGAAGGTATGATATTGAAAAAGAGTGGCTGGAGAGAACAAGTAATAGATCTTTCATGGTAAGGAAGGCAAGATATTGACCAAGACACTGGATTGATTCATAGACACTGAAGGCATCAAAAAAATGTAGCGATAAGAACAGAGAGTGCATCCAAAAGAATTTTTTAAGAGGTTTTAAAAAAATAACAATAAAAGAGGAAGACTAGACATTGATAGAGGTCTAAATACAGGCATATACATATGTAAATATATTTATATATAACAATTGGGAAATGGATCTATGTACATATATTTATATGTTAATTATTTAGGTAGCAGATGGACATTGGGCCACTACTCAAGTACTCAATGCAAGAAAACTTTCTTCTAATAGCCCAGCATTCTCTGATGCTCACCTTCCCGATATGATCGCCAAAGACAAAATGGGTGCATAAGCAAATGTGGTGAAGAAAGCTGATGCCACTTGGCTATCAAAAGATATAGCATCTGGGGTCTTAAAGGCTTGAAGATAAACAAGCGGCCATCAGCTGAGAAGCAACAAAGCCCACATGGAAGAAGCACACCAGCCTGTGTGATCACGAGGTGTCCATGGGATCAGGTATTAGGCATCAAAGACCCAGAACTAAAAATGATATCAATGTGAATGGGGTGAGGGCATGGAGTGGAGACCCAAAGCCCATCTGTAGATGATTGCACATTCCCTTACAGAAGGGTCACAAGGAAGAGACAAGGCAGTCAGGGTGCAGTATAGCACTGATGAAACATACAACTTTCCTCTAGTTCTTTAATGCTTCCAACCCTTCCCCTCCCCCCACTATCATGACCTCAGTTCCAACTTGCAAATCTCAGTAGACCAGAGCATGTACACAGATTCGGATGAAAGCTGGAAACACAGGTAATAACGGACAGATAAAACCCTCAGGATCAATAGCGAGAATAGAAATACCAGGAGGGTAAGGGTAAGGTGGGTGGGGGGGAGAAAGAGGGAATCAATTGCATTGATCTACATATAACTCCTTCCTAGGGGAATGAACAACAGAAAAGTGGGTGAAGGGAGACAGCGATCAATGTAAGACATGGGGGGGTGGAATTATAAATTTATAAATTATCAAGGGTTCATGAGGGAGGGAGGGAGGGTGGGTGGGGGAGGGGGAAATGAGGAGCTGATATCAAGGGCTCAAGTAGAAAGAAAATGCTTGGAAAATGATGATGGCAACATATGTACAAGTGTCCTAACATAATGGATGGATGTATAGATTGTGATTAGAGCTGTAAGAGTCCTCAATAAAATTATTTTTAATGAGAAAGACTAATGTTAATTATAACTATTGTATGCTACAACATAAGTGATTTTTTAAAAAATCACAATATCATTTAAAAATCTTTATTTATAAATAAAAATGAATTTGTGAAGACCAAAGACACTGAAGGGAATGGTAAATATGTCAGTAGATTCCTTTATACTACTTTATGCTTAGTGAAATTAGTCAAGCACAAAAGGACAAATACTGTATGAGTTCACTGCTGTAGGAACAAGCAGCCAAACAGGCACAAGCTTAGATTTGTAGGGCCTCCAGTCTATTGACTGGAGACCAGACAGCCAGGTAAAGAGCCTGACTGGTGCCAACCATACACCCTCTGTAAGTCTTTCTAAGGTCACTAGGTCGGAAGGTGCTTCACGTCAGCTCGGATCAAATGGTCAAGGGGGCAGGTGGGTGGCGTCTAACGAGAAGCTGACATGGAAATCTTTGATGAGGTTCCCCTGGACAGGTAGACAGCCCTATCAGAAGGAGGAAGGGCATGGATGGGAAGAACAATGCAGGACAGGGGGAAGGGAGCAAGCATGTCTGAGGGAACACAAATACATGTCTGTTGGTAGGAAAGGGGGGAGGACTGATTTCCAGGTGTGGGGAAGAATGACTGGAAATGCTTTGGGGGACACTAGTTTGGGAGGCCCTTTGGTGGTATGTACCAGGTGGACCAAAATAATCCAGGCTTCTGAATGCATCCTGGGAACCCAGTCTGGGTGCCAAAGTGTGCTGGGAAACTGAATCCTGGATCTTTAATGCACACAGCATGCTCCAGAGGATGCACCAGTGAGAGAGAGAGAGAGAGTCTGGCGGGCCCTACGTTCAGCTATGTATCTTCCTTAAGCCTCCAAATGAGGTTGTCAAGCTGCAACCTGATTGACAGGTTGAACTCCACCCCTTCACTCTTAATACCCTCAAGTTGACAGGAGATTATGTAACTCCCACATGTACTATGATGTTTGAGCTGTTAGGTGGACAAATAAGGTCCTGCTACATCAATATCCTTTGTGTTCTATTAATATATGTATTATGCTAACAAACTTGGAATGGAACGGTCATTCTGTATTAACATATATACTCAATAATAAGCCGACCTGATATCAGCCAAAGCACCTAATTTTACCCTAAAACCTGCATTAAAAATGTGCTGAAAAGCTAGGCTTATACACAATCATATCCATTATTTGTATTTTGTTCATATTAGGGTGTATCTCAGAGATGCAATATCATTGGAGGTTACCCTCTTGAAGTTGTGATATATGTTCTTATGTTTTTCAGTCAATGAAACCCAGGATTGATTAACCTTAGGGATAGCAAGTAGAACAAGGATTTTGGGGAGTGGGGAGGTGCAGGGGAGGAGGGCAGTAAAAGGGAGACGATGTCAAGGAACCCAGGAAGAAATAGTGTTTGTAAACTGAATATGAAATGATGGTACAATTCTGCTTGATGTGATTGAATGATGCAATGACATGACTTTTGTGTTAATGCTCAAGTAATAATACATTTAATGGGGAAAAAAACACCATAGATCCAGGAATGGGTGTTGGGCTTACACGAAATTCTAGCTCCTACTTAAGGACAATTTTTTCTTACATCATGGCCCTGCTCGATACTTGCCCTCAGGAAAGCATCACAGAGGTGACGGGTGCTATAGCAAAATGTGGTGAAGAAATTAGATGATGCAACCATTTCAATGAGATGTCACCTAAGTCCACATGGAAGAAGCACACTGTCATCAGTCACTGAAGGATTGTGACACATATAATCTGAAGTCGAAAGGATTAGTATCAGAGCCTAAAGTGTGAGAATCTGGTTTGCCGACAGCTACGAATGACAGTGGGAGCCCAAGATCCATTTGTGGAACTATCTAGGAAACAAGCCTCTGTTGAACTCCCTCTACTCACAATTGAGGGATAGGAGGAAACCAGTTACTTAACAGAGTGCATTAGAGAGTTGAGTATAAATTTGACTTAAACATTTAGAATTTTGTCAGCAGATCTCCCCTATGATGCAGGCTACACCCGATTTGGCTCCCAAAATGTCCTGTATTTTTGGTTTGTATTGTTTTGTTTTTGTTTGTACATATTAGGGTGCATCTCAGAGGTGTTAAGTGCCTGGGGGTCACCCACTTGAAGTTGTCTTACATGTTCTTTCGTTTTTTGGTAATATGAAACTCAGGATTGGTGAACCTATAGAAATGGCAAATAGAATAGGTATTTCTGGGGGAGGAGGGTACAGTGGTGGTAGCAGGGTGAATGGGAAGATGATGTCAAAGAGTCCATGTAGAAAAAGAATGTTTGGAAACTGATTGTAGTAGCAAATGTACAATTCTGCTTGATATCATGATTAAATTATGGAATAATATTCAATATGTATTAACTCCCAATTAATAATGAATTTTTAAAAACCCAAAGTGACCTACATAAATGGAAGAACATAGATATAATTATTACATAATTATTCTTTCAAGAAATAGAAAACTAATCATCAGTTTCATAAGGAAAAGAAACTCCCAATAAAGTAAGAAGTACTAAAGAGAAAAAAACTAAGTAGGAGTTCTCACCTTTCCAGATCTCCAAATCTACCATATTGCCACATGTGAGAGTTAGGGTTTATGTCAATTTGACCAAATCAGGATTCGGCAGGTAAGGTCTAGTAATCCCCATGATGATACTTAATCGTGTTTTCAACTCCATGATGGGATCTATTGTGAGCAGTCAATCAGTTGTAAGATTTGGGTGAAATTCAACTCCCTAACTCAGATCTTAGCCCTAAAGAAATTTCCTCAGAGATGTGGCCTACTTTCCCATAAGTAGACACTATGGGAAGCTTGCTTGCTTCTTGCTGGTGGGATCCTGTATGTGCCACACTGACCTCTGATTCTTCAGGCTTGAGCCAACGACAAGCTATATTGCCCACTCACCTTGAGAGCTACCAGTGGCCTGCCATCTGACTTGCTGACCTTCTGCCTTTGTATTCATCTGCCTTCGTATCCACCAGCTTGTGATTCCACTAGCTTGTATGCATCTGCCTTTGTATCCACCAGCTTGTGATTCCACTAGCTTGTATGCATCTGCCTTTGTATCCACCAGCTTGTGATCTTTCTGTTTCATTGTCCTTCCTGGTTCAACAGCCCCAATATCTACATTAGTCACGAGAAACTTCTAGTTTACAAATTGACCCACATACTTCAGCGAGATTGGATTTACCCTTTTACAACTGTATGAGCCATTTTTCTTGCTATAATTTTCTCTTTTTATATGTATATGTGTTTCTGGTTTTGCTTCTATTGAGAGTCCTGCCAAATACACCACAGTAGTAAAAACACTGGTAAAAAATAGACACATAGGCCATTGAAGCAGATTTGAGAACTTGGAAGTAAATCCATCCACTCTGGAAATCTGATCTTTGACAAGATCTTAAACCCATTAGATAGGAAAGGATAGTCTCTCAGAAATGGTGCTGGTAAAATTATGTCAATTTGCAAGAAAATTAAACAGGAACCATATCTCACACTATAGATATAAACTAATTCAATATGAATCAGACACAAATGTAAAATCTAAAACTATGAAGAGCTTGAAAGCAAAAAATAGGCACAATCTTAGGTACCCTAATTCATGGCTTAATGCACTATCAAACATAACTAAAAATGAATAAACACCAGAAGCCAAACTAGATGCCTGGCACCTCATAAAAAAATAAACACTCATATGCATCAAAATATTTCACCAAAAGAGTAAGCAGAGAATCTACAGACTATGAAAAGATTTGGCAATAATGTTTTAGATAAGGGAATAAGTTAAAATGTATAGAACATTTCAATAACTCAACAGTAAAAAGACAATTCAAATTGAAAATTGGCAGAATCTAAGTGAGGAGTCAGCTAAGTCCACATAGAAGAAGCACACTGACCTGTGTTATCCAAGGACAGCAAATAATAAGATTTGAAACTGGAGGAGGAAATGGGACCAGTGCATAGATTCGAAACACGCAGCTTGTGGAGAGGTATGGATGATAGAGATAGCCCCAAATCCATTTGTGGAGTCCCTATGTGGATTGAATTTCCGCTGAATATCCAATGCATGTACCCTAGGAATGTTAACAGGCCCAGTATTGGACAAAAAGTACTGAAAAGTGGATTTTAGCAGCTGCACTTAGCTGAAATACATCACCTTGTAATTTGATAATTTTCTGAACCCAATTGGAATCTATTCTAAAATTTTAATATTCTCTGTTTTCTCTTCGACTGAAGTTTTCACTTGCTGTGGATGGTCATTGTTGCTGAGTCCTGGTTCGTTGTTTTGTTTCCCATGGTTTTGTCTATTTATCTGTATAGGGAAACCAGCATGGGTGGAATTAATAATCGCTTGAGTGTCCAGTGGGGGAGGGTGGGGGTCAACGAAGTTGGGTACAAACAGGAAGAATGTTTTCCAAAGTTGATATGGGTTATGAATAAACAACTCTCTTTTATATGATTGAGCTAATGAATTGTATGATATAGTATATAGTAAGTATAGCTTAATATCATTTAAATAAATAGGCAGAGAACATGAAGAGACACTTCACCAAAGAAGACCATCAGGTGGCTGAAACACAAGAAGAAATGCTTGTGATCATTAGCCATTAGGCAGATGCAAATCAAAATAATGAGATATCATCTCACCCCAGTGTCAATAGTGACGTTAGAAAAACCAGAAAATAATAATGATGATGAAATTGTGGAGCGATTGGATTTCCAGCGGACTGTAAAATGGCATATCCATTATGGAAAGCAGCATGGCACTGTCTTAAAAAGTTGGAAATAGGAATACAATGTGATCCAGCAACCCCCTCTAAATATATATGCTAGAGCTATGAAAGCCATGGCACAAATAGATCCAAGTGCCTGCATGTTTATGTCAGTATGATTCACAATAGCGGAAGATGGAAACATCCTAAATGCCTGTCCATGGAAGAATGGGTGAGCAAAGTACATGCATACAATGGCAACTCACCTCCGAAGGTTGATGTCAAAGGGGCACACCAAGTGTGGAGCACTTCTGTGCGACTCTACAAAGCCCGGTCAAGACTAAGGAAGTCTGAAGTCTTAGAAAGTATGCAAACTTGGCAGCTTATTAGTTCAATGATCTAATGCCAATCATTTTACTTTTCTGGGCTCTAATTTCTAAACCTGTAAAAGGAGCTCTGCTAGTCTATGATTCTGTCTCATGGTATAATTTCCTGGAAAATGTTACCTAACTTTATTTCACTGAATAAACTGTTTCGTGACAGCAGGCTATACAATCCAAATTCCTTCTGTATTTGGTTTTTCTCTTTGACCTTCTTTTATGTGATATGTACTACTAATTACAGAAGGAAGGCAACGAAAGGCGAAGATAACTAATACACAGTTAAAGGTTTGTTTTTCCGATATCTGAGTGTGCATAGTCCAGATTATCAGTTAATTCGGGTTATTGAGAGTAGTTCTGCAGGTCTCCATGCTCCTTTTGGGGAAGGGCACAGGTTTGCTTGAAAACCAAAGTCTGATGACAATATTCATTTATCTGTACTCTTATAGCCTTATCAAATATTTCCTTTTCATGATAGCTTCGGTTTCACTCTATTTATTTTGTGATGTAGTAAGACAGTGACTGCCTCAAAACGACAGGGCGGTGTGAATGTCTACTGTCCTCACATTGACTCCACAATTGAAACAAAGAAGAGAATTTGGAAAAGCACCAGTGGGAGACAAGCTTAGCATGTGTGACAAAGACTAACTCAAAATTACTTGGAGGGCAACAGGATAGAAAGAAATTAATCTATACTTCCTGCAAGGGATAAAACAAATGAATGAAAGCTTGATTTAAAATTTTAAAAATCTCCAAGTCAAACAGATGATTTGAACAAAAGCAGTACTTGAATAAGATGAAACAGAATATCCTGGGCAAAACAGAAATGGCATCCACTGGAAAGCTTATGTTCCCCAAAGGAGGAGATTCCCCAGAAATTAACAACGAAGAGAAAGGTATAAAGAATCAAAGTGCACATTAAGAATATTAAATTATACTAAGTGAACAAAGTGCTTGATTCATAATCAAGCGCAGTAAGGAAGCAGTGTTCTGCCTGAAAACACAGATAGTGAGTGCACTCCCAATAGGCTCCCAGGGTCACACAGAGACCAAAACTGCACGGTGCTGCTCTCTTGGGGTTCCCGGCAGAGGACCATTAGTATATGAAATGATCTCATAATAGATTCATTTGATGTTCTCAGAAATAACTCCCCCATCCAATGAAAACAGGAAATATAGCCACGCTGCTTTTTAAGGTTTTTAAAAGTTTGGGTTGTTGAGATTTGTTGTTGTTAAATGCTGCTGACCAGGTTCCAACTCACAGCAACTCACAGCAACAGAGCGACACACTGCATCGTGCTGCACCATCCTCCCAGTGTTCTGAAGCCTGAGCACATTGCAGCAGCCACCGTGTCAATGCATTTTGGCGAGGGGCTTCCTCTTTTTTGCTGATCCTCTACTTTGCCAAGCATGATGTCTTTTTCTAGGGACTGCCCTCTCCTGACACTCTGGCCAAAGTACATGAGAAGAAGGAGAATCCTGGCTGTGCTTTTTCCAGGACAGGTTTATTCTTTGGACAATCCATGGAACTATTAATATTCTTCACCTGCACCCCCATTCCAATGCATCAAGTCTTCTTTGCCTTTCCGTATACAATGTCTAACTTCCACATGCATAGGAGGCAACTGAAAATGCCATGGCTTAGGTCAGGCCCACCTCAGTCCTCAAGGTACCATCCATATTTTCCACACTTTAACAAGGTCTTGTGCCGCAGATTTATCCAATGCAATTTGTCTTTTTAATGTCTTGACAGCTGCTTCCAAGAACATTGCTTGTGGATCTAAGCAAGTAGAAATCCTTGACAACTTCAATCTTGATATTTTTATCATGATATTACCTATTGGTCCATTTGGGTGAATGTCTGTTTATTTGAAATTGTAATCCATATTGAAGGATGCAATCCTTGATCTTCATCAGTGAGTGCTTCAACTCCTCATTTTCAGCAAGCATGGTGTGTCATCTGCATAACATGGGTTATTGATAAGCTTTCCTACATTCCTGTTGCCCCATTCTTCTTCATATAGTCCACCTTCTCAGATTGTCGGCTCCATGTCATATTGAATATGCATGTTGAGAGGCTACAAGCCCAATGCGTACCTTTCCTGAAAGTGGATGCCTGCCCGTCCCCCGAGAAGAAGTTATTTCAAAGGATGGCACTGAATCCGCAGCTCCGGG
>NW_022109980.1:5431219-5445641 GCF_000313985.2 Echinops telfairi | reverse complement strand
GATGAGGGCAATGAATGTACAAATGTGCTTTACACAATTGATGTATGTATGGATTGTGATAAGAGTTGTATGAGCCCCTAATAAAATCATTTTTAAAAAACCTGCAGTATTTATTTGTTTGGACTCTATTTGGCCTCATTTCATGTATAGATTCCAAATGAGCACAATTAAGCATTCTGGAATTCCCATTCTTCTCAAGGCAATTGATAGTTTGTTATGATCCACAGAGCTGAGTGCCTTGACACAGTCAAAAAATACAAGTAAACATCCTTCTGGTATTCTCTGCTTTCAACCAAGAGCCATCTGATGCCAACAATGATAGAGCCCCTTTTCCACGAGCTCTTCTGAATCTGGCCTTGATTTCTGGCAGCTCTCTGACAACACTGTACTATAACCATTGTTGAATGAGCTTCAGCAGAATTTTACTCTCATGTGATAAGGATAACATTGTTCTATAACTTACACATTCTGTTGGCTCACTTTTTTTTGAAGGGGTTCATATATGGATCTCTTCTAGTTCGTTGGTTAAATAGCTGTCTTACAAATTTCCTTGCATAAATGAGTAAGGACCTCCAGTGTTTTAGCAGCTTGTTGAAACATTTCATTTGATATCCAATCAATTCTTAGAGCCTTGCATTTGGCTAATACCTTCAGTGTAGCTTGGACTTCTGCCTTGAGTATCATTAGTTATTCATCATAGCCTCCCTTTTGAAATGGTTGAATGTCAACTAATTCTCTTCAATACAGTGACTTTTTAAAATCCTTTTTTGCTGTATGCTCAACATGTTCTTCCTTTTTGATTTTCTAACTCTAGGTTTTTACACAATTCTCTATAACACCTTACTTTGTCTTCTCGAGCTACCCTTTGACAATTTCTGTTCATCTTTATTCATCATTTCTTCCATTTGCCTTAGCTAGTCTGAGATTTAGAGCAAGTTTCAGAGATTGGTTGCGTCTCATCTATATATTTGCCTTAATTGAACAACTACTTATTGAGAACCTAGTCTCTGCCAGATTCTGTGGTAGGCATGGGGATATAGAGATAAATTCCATAAACAAACAAAGAAATAAACAAACAAACAACAAGACCTAGAAACCAAACTCCATGCTTGATGACTCAGCGACCCCTATTGTTTTCCAAAACCGTTTACTGGAATATAAATCCCAGTCTTTCTCCCACGGAGCTGCTGGTGTTTTCAAATTGTTAACCACATGAATCACAGCATAGAGTGTAACTATACCACCAGGGCTTCTAGGTAAATAAATTCCTCAAAATTCAGTGGAGGAGACTACAGCAGACCAGATGATATTGACACATGTTACCAGTAGAAAGTACTAAGCCGGTGATAGTATACCACCAGTGATGTAAGTATAAAATTTTGGTCCTCAAGTAAGTTGGATAGATAGAACTTGTCAAAGAGGATAGTGATGCTTCTGTTAAAATTCAGGAAAAAAGTGACCCAGGACCATTCACTGAAGACCTGAAGAAAATAACTTTTCACAGAGGTTAAATACAGAGGTTCCAGGAACTTAAAAGAAAAACTCTAGTTGGTTGATGGACAAGACCATGCTTTAATAGACACAAGATAATGACCAAACCCCTTAAGTATGATTTGGTTTAAAGGAAAAGCCTGAGTCATTTAGCACCTTATTCTATGGAGACCTTCAGGCCCATCCTGAGTGAATGCTCTTCCTGGAAAACTGCAGTGATAGAAATCGGAAGAAGGGTGTCTGCAGGCTTCCGGAGATATGCTGGATAGCTAGATTTTCAAAGTGATCTCCGAGTAAGCAGTAAGAAGGGAAAAAACAGAATTGGACCTGCATTTTTGGCACAAGACTCTCATTAAGTCAACCACATGGTTCTTTGGCGCTTCTTCACAAGTCATTTTATCCTTTGCAATTTGCAGGTCTTGTGGCCTTTTGGCCACACACTCATTGTAAGTATCATCCTGCTGTGTTAAGTGCCATTGATATGGTATGGACTCATAGTAGCAATATGTACAGCAAAGTGAAACATTATCCCATTAGTATGGTCCTGGAACTCATAAAACGCAGGGCTCTGACTCATAACAACCCTATAGGACAGGACAGAACTGTCTCTGGGTTTCCAAGACTGTAATTATGGGAGTCAAAGTCTCATTTTTCTCCCGAGTATGTCCCATAGTAAGCATCGAATGAAGTAGTATGTTGAGCAAATATCAGAAAATTTCACCTCTCTCAGGAGTGGCTGGTGGGTTCAAAGTGCTGACCTTGTGGTTAGTAGCCCAACCCATAACCTACGATGCCATCAGGACTCTTCTTAGGATCTAGAGTGTCTCTGGAAGGGCAACCTTTTCTTTCTAACTCTTTCCAAACTGACCCTTTGTTGAAGGTTGGTAGCCACACTAAAGGAATCCTAGTGGTAGAGCGGGTTACGTGTTGGGCTGCTAACCACAAGGTTAGTAGTTGGGACCCACCACTTACGCCCCACGAGAAAGATGAGGCTTTCTGGTTCAAAAAGTTCCAGTCTCAGAAACACACAGGAACCTTTCTACTCTGGCCATAGGGTCCATATGAGTCAGAGTTGACTTGATGGCGGGGAAATTAATTTGTTTTATGGATCAGTAGCTATAAGGGCTCTAGTATAAGGGGCACTTACTGTTAGGGTCCAGGCAAAGCATTTTACACATAATATCTCATTTACATTTTATAACCATGGGGAAAAATTATGTTTTCTTCCTCTCTTTCTGGTTAAAACAAGAACAGCAACAAACTTGAGTCTCAGCTAGGTTAATTCAGCCAATAAATTACTTCTAAATGAAAAAAAACAGATTTCAACCTAGATCTAACTTCAAAGGCCTGCCCTTAACACTAAGTGATGCATGAACTCATGTCCTTGTGTTAATGGTTACAAGCAAAATAAAATGCTTTCATCCCCCAGGATTTGCTATTAGCTGCCCTGAGTCCATTTTGATGTGCAGAATAGAATTCCTTTGGGTTTTCAAGGTCATGATTTTTTGGAAGCTGATTACCAGGCCTGTTTTGGAACTGCCAATCTTTTGGTTAGTAGTATAGTGATTAACTGTTTATACCACCCAGGGATGGCTGTTTCATTTGTTCACTCATTTATTCATCCATTCCCTAATGTAAAAAAAGTCAAGGCACAGTGGGAAAGATATTGCCTTTGCACTTGGGGTTATAAAATAATTAGAGATAATGAATTTTGAATATTATTTTAAACATATAGCAATAGCTATTAGTGGCTGAGTATATATTAGAGGCAAAGACAGTCTTATAATCTGATTGTAAAATAATTGAAACCCCACTAGAGACATGTTATTACTCCTACAAAGAAGAAGGAATTGTTGGGAAAAATTCTACACGGAAGTCTTGTGGCTTAGCAAAGCATTCGTCTAGAATGAATTACTTGTTTGACTGTGCAACTTTCCAGAATGTTCACATAAATATGGTTTATTAGGTTCTGTGAATTTGGAAAAAATTTGACTAGATTATGTTAGAAAAATAAGGGCAGTGTCTTCCTATTTCTTGATAAACTCTGAAAAACACATCTGTTTATTTAAAGATGAACAAGGGGACAGGTATTTTTTCAAGTCATTCAGCCTTTAAACAGATCAATCTCACTGAAAACCATTGAGATTCAAAGATATTAAATGTTAGAGAATGGATATTGTCAAATGCAGAGCTTACAGTAACAGATCTGTAGCAACACGTTCAGACTGCTGCTTTGACATATCCCTTTGAGCAGATGCCCTTTGCAGGGGTCACTTCCCTCTGCCCATTTAACAATCCATTCCTTGCCTGTGCTTTTGGAAGAGCATTAACATTTGCCCTTCTTATTTCTGTAAGCAGCATCATAAAGCTTAATTTCAATCACAAGGTTCAGCAGCTCAGAAAATCGGTGTCCTTCCATCCCTCTCCTGATGAAAAGCAACATTTTTTTTCTAACAGGAAAAGGGGTAATGAGGTAAAGATTTAGTATGTATATTTATAGGAAGTTTCCAAGGTTAATCAACCTAAGTGTCTTTAGTTTTTTTCCCTAGGTGTCTTTAAAAGCAGGGTTTGGGCTATATGTTGCCGGTAGAGTTGATATTGATATGAAACATATTCTTTAGTTTTTGTTAATTTTAGATAAATTTTTATCATTGGTTAATTATCACTAACAAAAATAGGAATGTTACTTATTCAACCAGAATTCAAGTGTGAGGGCAGTTATGAAGGGTTATAGGTGGGGTCACATTAAACATAAATTGGCCATTTTTCCTTTCTTTAAATATTAGAAATGGATTATTATTTCATCAATGCTCATGGCTTTATCTATTATTTCTTTCTCTTTTAAGCACAAGATAACATTAAATGGGTATATACTTTTGTGCTTAAAAAGAGACAGAAATATTAAATGAAATAAAAGAAATTTCAACAATAGAATTACTTTAAGGAATGGACAAATTCATATTATAGTTGAACATATTCAGTATCTATTTCCTATAGCTATTGTAACAAATTATCACAAACTTGGTGCCACACACACACACACACACATGCTCACACACACATCTTATTTCTCGTACAGTTACAATTCTGGAGAACAGAAGAGCAAATTCATGTTTACAGCATTAAGAGGAGGAGAACCTGATCATTGCCTCTTCCAGCTTCCTTAGCTTGTGGCTGCATCACTCCTGTTTCTGCCTCCAAGATCACATTGCCTTCTCTTCTGAGTGCCAAATGTTCTGCCAACCACTTTGAAAAATAATATTTTACTGTACTTTGGGTGAAATTTTATGCAAGAAATTGTTTCTTTTTGATAATACCCACAGAAATTGATCAATGGCACCAGCTACGTTTCTCACACCGTGCTAACGTTCTCATTAATAGTGTTCTGGTTGTTCTTTGAGTTGGATTAAATATTGACCCTTTGGACTCTTATAGATTTTTTTTCTTTTGTAGAGCACTAATCGAATGGGTAATAAACTTTATTTTGTATGTCACTCTGCTTTGTGGCTAAAAGTTTTGTTTCAAGGATTAAAGGAAGTCTCAATGAGTCCTCTAGTCTCAGGTAGTCAACCTATTCTGTTAATTTTTAAATATTTCAGTTTTGTTCTATATTTTTTACCGTTTCGAACCAAGATCATCTATCGTGCCTCTGTCAGATCTGTCAGTGGTAGTAGTCTGGCACCATCTAGTTCTTCCGGTCTCATGATAGTTGAGGTCATGGCTCCTGTGGGCTATCTTGTTCCTTCTCTGTAATATTGGTCACCTATTTATTCTTTCACCCCTGATGAGTAGAGACCAATATGTGTGCCTTAAAAGGCTGCTCACTATCTTTTAATATGCTACTCACCTCATTTGATGCAGGGCATGAATTTTTTTAGTTACATTATACTGAGTGACTTGAGTTATCCCATGAGACTATCGTCTTAAACTTTCAAACCAAAGAATCTGATCTTGGGCATTGTTTGGTTACACCTGAAGAGTATCTGTAGTTTTTGTTTGTTTGTTTTTTAATGAACACATTTAGCTACTTATACATACTCAAATTTACACACACATAAACAATCTATTTGTTCTCACATGAGGAGTCTTGGTGGCATAATGGTTATGAGTTGGGCTGGTAACCACAAAGTCAGCAGTTTGAAGCTATCAGTGGCTCCATAGGAGACATATGAGGATTTCTACTTTTGTAAAAAGTTACAGTCTTGGAAATCCACAGGGGCAGATCTACGCTGTCCTACTTAGGGTCTCTATCAGTCAGAATTGACTTGATGGCAGTGACTTTTGTTTATATTTTTGGTTCTTACATGTGTGTCCATCTGTATCTACACATATATGTATATGCCTATGCTTATCCTTAAGGAGCTCTGGTGGCATAGTGGTTACACCTTGGGGTGCTAACAGCGAGTTCAGCAGTTTAAAAGCACCAGCTGATCTGAGGGAGAAAGGTGAGGCTTTCTACTCCAAAGCAAAGAGTTATCGGCTTTGAAACCAACAGGTGCCCTTAGAGTTGTTATGAGTCAGAATTGACTCAATGAGAGTCTGTATATTTATCGTTATGTGGTTCTGCTGTGGGGAGGTGTCACGGAGTCCGTTCCAACTCATAGGAACCTTCTGTACAACAGAGAAAAACACTACCTGGTCCTGTGCCATTCCCACAATCATTGCTCTTTTAATCTCTATTTGTAGCCATTATGTCAGTCCATCACCTTGAGGGAGATCTTAGGCTCAATTTTTGTGCTTTGTTGAAACTTATCCTTTTGTACTTGTATATGTCAAATTCATTGGTATAGCCTCTCTCTCTCTCTCTTTTATAAAGAATACACGTGATTGCATTTATGCTGCACTTAGTAGTCCAACATTCTACTCGAGTCAAGTTTTTTGACTTAATCTCCTCTGCAAAGTTTTGGGTTTTGTTTTTTAATTTTTTGCCATAAGAAAGTAACATTAGCAGGTTCTAGAGATTATGATTGACTCTTTCTGGAGGATCCATTAGTCAGACTTCCATACCCTCCTAGAATACAGATAGGTTTACAATATACCTTTAACTTTATGACCTTCTCTTCTAGTGAGCAAATAAAATGACACTTTATGATTGCATTGGTGTAATGATGAATGTAATTCATTCTGGATCCATTGCATATATTCATTATTATTATTATTATTATATTCATTTTCTTCTGATTTAACACGGAAATTAAACCATTTGGGGGGCACTAAAATTAGTATGGACTTTAGGCGCGGTGCTGAGTAGAAAAATCCATCCCAAACACACAAAAAAATCAAGGGTTCCGGATCTCAGCAGGTGATAGAATTTATAAAGTACACCAGCTCAGGAAGGAATTTTTATATACACAGAGATCTGTTAATTGCACGTGGGTTTTCAAAATTTACAAGATTTCTGTTGCAGTTTAGACAAGTGTTTCATTTTATGTGCTCAGTCATTTTTTCTGTCGTATAATTTTTTAAAAGAGAAAAAGAATATTTTTAAGGAAGTGTCTTTCTTCCATGCCTCCTTGATATGAAACTAGTGTGCAAAATCTGTATCTAAGATAAAAATGGTTCCATTCTTTGTCATCCCACTACAGATTCTATATATAACAATGCATAGCACACGGTACATGTTTTCTTTCTTTTCGTTAAGGTTGCAGGTAAGATAAGAGAGAAGTAGCACTAATAACATCGACCTGAATCACACAGCTCCTGTGTGACCTGGTTGGACGTCACCCAGTTTACGCCTTGTCCAAATTAAGTTTCTCAACAATAATGTTTTCCACCGTCAAATGATTCATAATTGTTAACACAGTTCATTTGTGGTTTGCAGAACTACATTTCCTTTGGCAATACAAGGAGAGTGAGAAATCATACAAATTTTTATTTTCAGTATGTTATGAAAGATTATGTTAATCATAGAAATCACAGCGTGGGTAGCTAACAGCAAATCAAAGTTTGGTTTTTCCCCGTTACTAGGAAAGTGCTGTGATTCTTGTGTACTGCTTTTCAGCTAGGAATTCTACAATTATGCATTTCCTGACACTTAAACTTTGTTTTAAAAACTCAGTTTATTAGATTTAATAAACTCTTTATGATTTAGATGTTACAACAGATGATGTTGTGTATTACATTTTATTACCTCCAGGACAGTTTCAGCTACACAAAGACTAAAATGTGCTATTGCCTCATCCATTTATTGCTTTCTTTGGGAGAACAGAATTAGTAGTTATATATGAAATAGGATATATGGACATATTGAAAATGTGCTTATGAAAGACTTCCTATGTTTATTTTCAAATTGAATTAAATATTTCATGCTACTATATAGCATATACAATTTTCAATTTTAAGTAGTTATGAAATCTGAGTAATAATAATAACAATATTCAATATTTTGGCATTGTATTATTATTCATCGCTCACATTTCTAGTTTGAAATATGTACTTTTATTATCCCATTTACAGGGTAGTTAAATTATTTGTTCAAGATCATAGGGTAAATAGTGAGGCTGAGATTTAAACTTAAAGCAGGCTCGTCTGACTTAGCATTTAACAAAGATGAACTTTTCCTGTTTGTATTGTAGTCTACATTTCTCTAAAAAGACAGCAACCTGACCAACTGATTGAAAGAGATCCCTATTGTTGCCCATTCCAATGAGAAGGACCCACCACCATGTAGCAACTCTCAATATCAATGTTACACACCAGTTATATTTTGCTGAAGATAATTTAAAAATATTTGCAGCCATCCATTGACAGGTAACTGCCAGAAATTCAAGCCTGAATGGGATGAGGATGTGGAACAAGGGATATCAGTGCTAGCATCAGATGGATCTTGACTAAAAGCCGAGACTAGCAAGCAGAGAGGTATTTACTAGCGTTTTATTGAGTATGTGAAGGCATTCAATTGTGTGCATCATAAACTATGGGCAACATTTTAAAGAATTAGAATTCTAGAACACTTAACTATACTCATACAAACTATGCAGAGACCAAGAGACCATTGTTCTAACAGAACAAGGGAATACTGCATGGCTTAAAATCAGGAAATGTATGCCTCAGGCTTGTATCCTCTCGTGGTCAATCTGTGTACTGATTAAATTTCAGAGAAGCTGGGCTAGATTAACAGCAGGGCTTGGAGGAAGACTCATCACAACTTGCAACATACAGATGACAATTGTGCTTGCTAAGGGTCAAGAGGACTTGAAGCACTTACTGACGCAGATCAGAGACTGCAGCCTTCAGTTGGAATGACACTTCAATGTGCAAAACCTATAGTGCTCACAACTTGACCAATAAACCACATCATTATAAATATCGAAACTGTCATGTCAAGGGATCCACAACCATTGCTCACAGAAGCAGCAGTCAATAATTCAAAGGACATTCTACATTGGCTAAATAGTCTGTAAAGACCATCTTTGAGTGTTAAAGAACCAAGATGTCACTTTGTGATTCAAGGTACACCTGTACAAGTCTTAGTATTTTCATTGGCCTCCTTTGCATGTGAAAGCTGAACAATGAATAAGGAAAACAAGAGAAAAATCGATGCATTTTAATTATGATGATGTCCAAGAATTTTGAATAACCATGGACTTCCAGAAGAAAGAGCAAATCTACTTTTGAACGAGTACAGCCAACACACGAAATAGAAGCAAGGATGGTGAGACTTTGTATTCAGTACTTTGGGCAGGTTCTCAGAGGCACTAGTCCCTGGAGATGATCATTATGATTGGTCAATGAAAACAAAGAGGGTCCTCAAGGAGAAGGATTGACCCCCAAGGCTGCAACAGGTGCTCAAGCACAGCAATGGTTGTGAAACTGACGCAGGACCAGGGAGTGCTTCCTTCTGTGTGTGAAGGGTTGTTTTGAGCGGGAATCAATTGGATGGCACCAAATAGCAGGAACAATAATGTGTGTCTGCTTCGTTGACTCGTTGACTGAGGAATAGGATTGAAAATGTCAGTTTTGAAAACCTTGTGGATAAAACTTGGTGAGTCACCCAGTACGTTTCACAAGTGCATGCAGTGCACACGGAAGACTTGTGCAAAGGGAGCAAATAACTCATAACAAATTTGTTGTTTTTACTAAAAAGGAAACCAATCAAAGACAATAGTGCCTGATTATATTCAAAGGACCACATGAAAACACAAAAGAGATCTAGACTTTAAGTGGAAGCATTAGGCACTATACAGTCCTATTTAAAAGTTGAATGTGACTCCATTTACTTCTAGTATTGTGTAGAAATAAAAAAAGATGTGAAATACTAATACACATGTAAACATTTGCAATAGGTCAATCCCAATACACTCCTTGGCTCAACCTCCTCCATATTCACAAGTCTTTGAACTGTAAATGTTTCCAAGGAGCCCTGGTGGTGTACTGGTTATGCAGCGGGCTGTGATCTACAAAAGGTGAGAAAAAGAGGAGGCTTCCTACTCCCCTAAGTCTTGGAAACTCAAAGGGGCAGTTCTACCCTGCCCTATCAGGTGGCTATGAGTTGGAATTCACTCTACAGTAGTGAGTTTAGATTTTGGCTTGGTAAATGTTCCTCAGTAATACAGGGTTTCCTGCTCTCCAATATTTCTGGCATTTGCTCATCCATCCTCTGCTAACTCTACCATTGATGAAGAATGCACAGAGCATCATGGAAAGTAACTCATTTAAATGTTGTACAGTGAAAATTGTTAGGTTAATCTTGTCCTTCCAGGCAATGCTTTCATTAATTAGGCATGGGAAACCGAGACCAGGGAAAAGAGTGTATGCAGACAAATTCCCAAGGCTAATGCGTTAAGGGGTCTTGGAGGTCAGGGTTCCCATAAAGGGAAACCTTCACATTCATAAGTTGGAGATGCGTTCCAGTCACATTCTCCTAAGGAAAAATTAGTCCCCTCACTGTCCACCAATAATCATGCCAATGTTGAAGTGCTGTTTGCAAACACATGGTCACTTACTATACTCTTGAAGGTCAACTGCTTGAAGGCTATCAGCCCAAAGGTTATCTGCCATCAAAATCAGGCAGACCATCTAACCCTCAGTATGGCTCACTCCCTCCTGAAAAAAATCACAGATTATTTCCCTGGGGAAGAGTTCAAAGACCTAAGGTCAAGCCAGCTCAGAGATGACCAGGATTGGGCTGCCATGTTGACTTTAGAATTCATCCATCTTGTTACTGTATGTACCTTTCTGTCATGTGTATGCTTGCCCTTCTTATAGTGTGTATACTCCTAGCTCATCCCCCACCTCTTAAGTGTATGCCTCTACAACAACCCCTTCCTGTTACGTATGTGCTTACCGTGGTTTGCATGCCTGAGATTATATAAGGCTGTGAGAGAATACATTTCTCCCTCATTCTGGTTCCGGTCTTGGGCTTATGTCTCTTTAATTCACCCCTCAATTACGCCAGTGCCCCTTAGAATCCATCTGGATGTGGGGCTGGATCCCACAATAAATATACTTAATCTCTTGCCCATGTGGTGGCATTTTTAGGTAGCAATTACCTTCCTTCTCTCTCTCTCTTTTCTTTTGCTGTTTACTATTTTACATATGGAGTGTTTTCATGAACAGAATATACAACTCTGAATTTATGAGCTATTTGGTTACAGGCTAAAGATCACACGATGAGGCTCATAAGTTAAAAACTGGAAAGGAAATCACCTGTATCATCATTGCAGCTTTCTATCAATTCTGAAGTTATCTAGTCTCTTCCAGAACCAAATCTCTTGAGATAAGCTCTTCCTCTGATACCTAATCATGCCTGATTTTAAGTGTATCTGAACACACATCCCTCCAATTAAAAGGTGTTCCACCTCAAGTATCGGCCCAGCAGGTTTCCTTTTGACTATTGACTATATTGGCTTGGTGCTTTGAAGAAGCTCCAAAGAACTGGATGCTTGGCATCAGCAGAGGCTTCAGCCAAAGAGGCAAGTCAGACTCTATTTTTGTCCTTTGTTTATTCCTTTCCTCAGGAAGCCTTCAGGCACACTCCTTCCTTCCCCTTCACCTCACGGGAGCAGAGCCTGCATTCAGGATGGCCCTTGAAAGATCTATAGAATAAGCTGTTAAAGGACTCCAACTTTAGGGGCCTTAGCACTGTCTTATAATCTGTTAAAGCATGCTTTTTGTAAATTCCAAGCAAGCATAATTTTCTTCTTGTTAGTTCCTGGGTCCTCTGTCTTTAAACTGTGCCAAATTGTCTGTTCTCTGCCATATTTGGGAGAATTCTTACTGGTCAGTCCTGGGTTGTTTTGTTCCTTCACCAAACTCCTTCATTTGAACTGAAAGCTCCATGGGCCTTTTGTCAGTGCCTTCTCTATCCGTTTTACTGGGGTACCGGACAAGGGTCTTAGAAGATCACAGACATAGATGTTTGTTTGTTGGTTGTTTTCATTGAATGACAAGGTGGGGAACAGACTTGAATGTCAAACCTTCATCTTTCTCACATATGCATTAACACTGAAATAGCCTGAAATGGACATTTTATTTTTAAAAAACCTGAAACCAGGCAACTTAACTTTCTTCCATTTCTTTCATCACTTAGGTACCCGCTGCCTTGAACTTTCTCCTTCTCTACCCTTTCAACATTTTCTCTTTTACTGTACTTTTCACAATGTTAATCTCCTTCATGATAAACAACCTACCGCTTCTTCAAAGTCTTCATTTAGCACTCAGTCCTACTGTTAGCTAGTCAGAAAATGGCAAGGGTAGAAGATGTGATAAGTGGAAGGAATCTTAAATGCAAAAGAGGTGGAGACTGGCTTCCACATCCAACACATCAGCACAAAGGAAGGTGAAGGGCGGAATAGAAAACAGTTCCTTATTAATGGAAGAGACCAGACATATTGGAGATAATGAAATGTGGGGGGAAGAAAGGATATTCATACAACTCCCACAATGACTGACTAGACTCCTGAGTTTTGGGGTTGAGACAGAATCACTGCTTGAAGTCTCCAGTTCTGGGTTGTTAGAGTGCCTGGATATACTTACTGGAAAGGAGAAGAGACATTGAAGAGGACCAGCCAATAGCAGAAGATGCTCCAGAAAGCCAGGCTTTGGTGGAAAGCCCACCATTAATCAATATAAGACCCAACATTACATTTTGCCAGGCCTTTCAGACTACCTCAGGGCCCTTTGGACTATTTTCCTCCCCAAAGTATCCTCCATCAATAAACTTCCTCTTTCTGTTCACACCTTTTTCTCTGACTCCTGTCTGAATTGAGTCCCTCGCCTGAAATCTTGCCAGCAGGGCAAGAACAGAGGAGTGGAGATGCTTGAAACTCTGAGTCTCCTCCTAGTAACACTGACAGGTAGGAAGCTTAGGGATAAAGGTGTTCTCTCCACCAAATGCCTATGCTAATCAAAAATTAGCTGGGCATGCCATGATAAAGGGGTTTGAAAGAAACCAGGCACCCATTGGAAACCTATGGGGGAAGATCCAAAGCTGGGCATGCTCAGACCAAGATCACCTAGGCCTGGTTGAAGGTCAACCTGGGCATGAACAATAGACACCAGCAACATTACATCACACATGTGCCTGAACTCAGCCACTAAGAATGGCCAATACCCTTGACGACGCCCACATGGGGATGGGAGGGCATAAAGAGCAGAGATTGAGAGCAAGTTTCTCTCTTTCAGGTCAGTGCGTGGGACCTCTCTCTTGGGTGTGCAAGCGTGCCCTCTCAGGGATCACGCCTCTCTTCTTCTGAGGTGGCTATTTTCAGTCACAGACTCTCCCCGTGACCCCCAGCCATGCGGCCTTGCACACTTCCCAGAGAGAGCATATCCTCTCTGAGACTGTCCTACATGGAACTCCCCTTTGCCTCATAAAAGTTACCTGGATCTACAAAAGTGCTTCTGCTACATGAATTCTGTGAATTCTTTCAGCATAGAGAAGGGAGAATGGGGAAATCATCCCAGAAACTTAACAGCACTTCCACTCTGAATTAACTTCAGCCTTTGCTTTCTATCTACCAAGGATTGCTTTCTCAGAAGTATCATGGAGTGAAAGCTTCTCATCATTATGCCTTGAAGAGAGAGGTCTGTTCAGAAAATAATGGTTTGCTTGCAAACCATTACATATGCACCCTCCTATTCAAAACCCGATACTTGAATATGGCCTTACCATTATCAAAACCACCTTATCCCTAGAATCTACACATCTCCTAATCACTTCATGACTATATTAGTTTTCAGAAGTCCTGTGTCCCAATGTCCATTTCCAATATTTCAAAACGACTAGAAATGCATGCTTGTTCAGTCTGGCAATAAAATATATTCTCCAGTGCATCAGTCAAAAGCTTCGATGAATCATGGCAGACAAGACCCTCAGCTTATCCTGAAATTTTGTAGATGGAAGATAATTCATGCTCCATGTAATCATGCTGAATGAGTGAATCTTTTTTTTAAATAATTTTATTGGGGCTCATACAATTCATCACAATACATACATCAATTGTGTAAAGCACACTTATACATTTGTTGCCCTCATCATTCTGAAAATTCGCTTTCCTCTTGGGTTCATGGAATTAGCTCATTTTCCTTTTTTCACCCTCCCCCTCCCTCCCCTATACCCCCTCCCTCATGACCCCTTAGTAAATTATAAATTGTTATTATATCTTAATCTTACACTGGCCAGCATTTCCCTTCACCCACCTTTCTGTTGCCCATCCCCCAGAGAGGAGGGTATATGTAGATCCTTGTGATCAATTCCCCCTTTCTACACCCCACTTCCCTCCCGGTATCACCACTGTCACCACTGGTCCTGAGCGGGTCATCTCTCCTAGATTCCCCGCATTTCCAGTTCCCATCTGTGCATCCTCTGGTCTAACCAAGTTTGCAAGGTAGTTGGGGTCCTGGTAGTTGGGGGGAGGAAGCATTTAAGAACTAGAGGAAGGTTGTGAGTTTCATTATTGCTATACTGAACCCTAAGTGACTCATCTCC
>NW_022109980.1:5428209-5429509 GCF_000313985.2 Echinops telfairi | reverse complement strand
CTCCCTTCCATGGTGGGGGTAGGGCTAATTCTGGTTAGGGCCGGCATATGGTCCAGTCTGTTTGTGGATTCCTCCACGTGTTACGTTGCTCTTCTGGTTTGGCGTGTCCTGGTGGGGTCAGTATGCACATTCCAGTTCTGTGGGGACACAACCAATACTCTCCCCCTGGGTGGGTTAGTGCCCTGTTCCCTCCGTGCCATCAACTCAGTTTCTCCCCACCCTGCTTCTCCCTCCACTTGTCCCCCTTCCCCTTCTTTATGTTGGACTCTCATGTACATCCTTAGGTGTGGCCTGCCCTCCCTCCAACTGTCTATGCTTCCCTCCCTCCAACTGTCTATGCTTCCAAACATTCATTGCGAAATAGGTGTTTATTCTTCTATTCCTGACGTGCTGATTGTACTTACCTCAGGGTACTCATGTCCTTTTGCTTTTGGCTCACCTCGCTTAGCATGATTCCTTCCAGCTCTTCCCAAGAGGTGAGGTGTTTCATGTGATTGTCCGTGCTTTTCAGTGCTGCATAGTACTCCATTGTGTGTCAGAGTTTATTAATCCACTCGTCTATCGATGGAAACTTTGGCTGTTTCCAAGTCTTCGTGATTGTGAATTGTGCCGCAATAAACATTGGAGCACAGATGACTGGTCGTGTTTTATTTGTTGCTTCCACCGGGTATATGCCCAGTAGAGGGATGGCTGGGTCATAGGGTAGATCAATTTCCATTTTCATTAGGTATCTCCAGATTGCTTTCCACAGTGGCTATACAAATCTTCATGACCACCAGCAGTGGAGGAGGGTTCCTACTTTACCACAGCCCCTCCAACATTTGTTGCTCTCTGATTTGCTGATTTGGGCTAGCCTCAGGGGTGTTAGGTGGTATCTCATGGTTGTTTTGATTTGCATTTCTCTTATGGCTAATGGCCTGGAACACTTTCTCATATGCTTATTGGCCATCAGGATCTCCTTCCTAGTGAAGGCCTTTTCAGTTCTTTTGCCCACTTCCTTATGGGGTTAACTGTTTTTCCTCTTTTTTCAGGCCATGAGGGTGTTGTAGATTTTAGTAATGAGCCCTTTGTCTGATGTGTCATCACTAAAAATCCTCTCCCAGTCTGTGGGTTTTCTTGTCACTCTCTTGGTGAAGTCTTTCGAGGTGCACAGGTGCTTTATTCTTATTAAATCCCATTTGTTGATTTCCAATTTATCTGCATGTGTACCCTTCCCTATTGCAGTGAGCCTATGAGTTCCCTGGGCCAGTGCTCTGAGGTTAGTCCTAATTCCCTCCTTGATGGTCCTGATGGTTTGGGG
>NW_022109980.1:5401358-5427013 GCF_000313985.2 Echinops telfairi | reverse complement strand
AAATGGGCCAAAAGGGAAAACAAATGATAATGGATAATATGTTAAGTTTTAACCTAACTATATCTGCAGTAATATACTTTCCAATGTACTCTGGGGCCACTATTCACATCCCTAGAAAATGATTGGAGGGAGTTCAATGGATGCTTAATCCATGTGGGAACTCTGCAAATGGATTTTGAGCTTTCACTATCATCCATAGTCATGTATAGATTTTATTATTTATAGTCCTTGGATCATACAGGTTGGTTTATTTCTTCTTTGTGGACTTAGCTGCCATGTCACTTAGTTGGCTGAATGTTTAAGATAAGGCTCTATGCCCCCTGAAACTATTCCTTCTGATAACCAGGTACCATCTGTTTTCTTCACCACTCTTTGTGATAATACCCATATCTTTCATGATCTTTTCCTGAGGGCAGGTATGGAGCAGGGCCACATTGTTAACCTTAATTGTTCTTAGATTAGGGTTTATGATTAAGGGTGAACTCAAAATCTACCAAAGAGGCAATATTATCAGCTTGCAGAGAAATAATCTAAGTAACCTCCATGAGACATTTGGTAATAATAGAATCATTAATCTGGCCTATGGTATGGATTTTAAAGTACTATTGAAAAATGGATTATGTACATATATAAGAAAGTTTTAAAAACTAAAATACATGGGATGTTGACTTATACCAGTGGTTCTCAACCTTCCTAATTCCACGACCCTTTAATACAGTTCTTCATGTTGTGGTGACCCACAACCATAAAATTATTATACTTACTACTTCATAACTGTAATTTTGCTACTGTTATGAATCATAATGTAAATATCTGATATGCAGGATGGATTTTCATTGTTACAAATTGAACATAATTAAAGATTAGTGATTAATCACAAAACAATATATAATTATATATTGTGAAATATTAATTCTAATTACAAATAAATGAAATTTTACCTTGAAGCATGGCGTAGCATGGGTATCAGACTTAATATAAAACAGTAAACTATATTGCTATATTTTGCGGCAGTACACGTAAAAAGCCAACATCAGTGCGAAGGTTGAGATAGCTTCTTTATCACCAGAACAGAAATTCTTGGGGCAGTCTTTGCAAGAGCACAATGAAGATCATCTTCCACAACAAGTCTACTTCTGTATTCAGACTTGATACCCAACAAGGTGGAAAATCCTGTTTCACAAAGATATGTTTTTGGAATGGAAAAGAAGGCGCAACACAGTCTCAGCAGAACAGGCTATGACTGCAAACACGTGATCCAGAAATCTGTCCCTGGCATTGTAGAGAAACCAGTTCTCACTGCATTGCTGTTAACAACTTCAATGAACTCTTGTGCTGTCTCAGGAACATCTACAACTTTGACTGTGAATGGGCTTCTGGAAAGTGCAAATGAGGTATCAGGTAGATTTGGAAAGTACGATGAAATTTTGTCTGCAAGCAAGTGCAAGTGTTCTTTCACAGAAATTATCATCATAATCCTTTTGTCTGGTTCAATGTCATGTCCCTCAAAGAAAGCAGATAAAGTAGGCAACATGTGAATTTTATTTTCATCTAATTTGTTTTGCCCACGCTGAAGTTTCATTTGGAATAATCGGATCTTTTCAGACAAATCGAGGCATGTTGCATTTGGTCCTTGCGGTGATAATTTAACTCATTCAAGATGGCAAAGATGGAAACCAAGAAAGCTATTTTCTACAGTTCACTTTTATTGCTGAAAATTGCTTCAAACTGTGGTCTTGCTTTCTGATTAAGAAATGTTTTGAGTTCATCACATAGCTCAAAAAGATGTTTTAAAACTTTTCCTCTCGACAACCATCTCACACCTGCGTGAAATAGCAGAGCATTCATTGTTCAGCGCATCCAACTCCTTGCACAGTTGCAAAAACAGTCGACTGTTTAAAGTGCTCACCTTTACAAAATTGACAGAACTTATGACGCTTTTCATTACTTCTTGTAACTCTTGTGGCAGCGTCTTCATTGCTAATGATTCATTTGCTGATGAATCATACAGTGAGTTCTGATGACTTTTGATGACTCATTCAGTACCAAACGTTGAACTCCAGATCAACATCCTAGCATAGCTGGAGCACCATCTGTGCAAACACCACAAACCTTTCCCCAAGAGATCTTATGCTCTTTCAGAAATGAACTAACTGTGTCAAATACACTACATGCATTAGTTGTCATTTCAAGAAGTTTAAACAAAGAAACACATCTTTAAAGTTGCCATCATTAATATGCCTAACGTAACTATGAACAGTTCGCAACGTTTGTAGATTCATCGAGCTGGATGCTAAATATTGGAAGTGGAGCAGATTTAATTTCCTGGATTACCTGATCAAGAATACCGGCAGACATGTCATCTATTCTTCTGTGAACTGTATCGTTAGATAAGGAAATTTCACTCGATTTCGTAACAAAATCATCTCTGGTAATAACTCGAACAATGTCTTTGGCCACTGGTAACAGTAAATCCTCAGCAATGGTGTGAGGTTTCATAGCTCTGGCAATTCTGAGTGCCATCAAATATGAAGCTTCAATGGCTGCTACGTCCTGTTTGTGGTACTTGCCACCGGTGTCAAGTCTGGCTTTCTTGAGTCCATCACCTTTGCTTCTAAAATAGTTGGTATCCTTGCCCGCAAAGCTTGGATGCTTGCTATCAAAATGGCATTTTAGTTTGTTTGGCTTCATAGATTGGGCTGATAGAATTTCACAACAAATAACACATTGCAGTTTCTCAATTCCTGCTGTAATTATTGAGGTAAAACCATACTGTAAAAAATCCTCACTATATTTTCTTTTCTTAACGTTCTTATCTGCATGAACCATTATCATGGGATGATTTGCTAATGAAAATATTATATAACAATAGCTTTAATAATACAAAAGATGATACATGGCATAGTTCAGTCAATACAGTTCATTAAAGTTCCCTATGATTTGCCATTCTCTATGTTGTTGTTTTTTAAAATACCTGTTACTATCACAAGAGAGCAGTAGTTACATCAACTACAGATGAGTATAAAAAGACTGATCAGCATCCAGATTAAGTTCCCATGACACAATTTTTTTATTGTTGCAGTAGTTGATGATTTTACAGTACATGATTTTACATTTACCTAGTAATGATAATTCATGAAGTGTCGTTTTGCCTCCAATCCTGCTGCTTTCAACACAGTAGCTGCTTTTAACAGTGTAGCTGCTTTCAACACAGTAGCTGCTTTCTACATAGTAGCTGCTCTCTACACATATGTGACTGGTCTGCATAAGTACATTATGGCACCAACCCTGTCACATACACCTGTATTTGTACGGGGTGTATGTGATGGGGTTGGCATCACACCGGGTAGTCATATGTGGATGTATCTGCATGTGAGCGGATCAGTCTGGAGACGAATAAAGGAGCGGTGTCTTGGTTCCAAAGACCATTGGAAATATGTGTTTTCTGATGTCTTAGGTGCCTCCAAAGGGGTCGGGACCCACAGGTGGAGAACCACTGACTTACGCAGATTAAAAACTTAAGTAACTGAGCATTGTTTAAGAAAGCAGTGAGGGCTAGATAAAAAGCAAAAGTTTCAATAGCACTCATTGACGAAGGCAAAACTATATCTTCAGGACTTAGACATGTCATAAAAAGAAAAAAAAGTATGAAAATAATAAATGAGAGGTGTCTGTCATTGCCTTGACATTGTCCTTATTGTAAAGGTCTTATACAGTATTTGTCCTTATTCACTAACTTTGCAGATCATTGTGTTCTCCAGGTCCATTCAGGTTGCAAGGTACTGCATAATTTAATCAATTTTTTTTAACAATGCATAGTATCCCATTTGTGTATGCAACAAAGTTTCTTTAGCCATTTTCTACTGATGGGTTTGTGGACTGTTTCCAACTTCTTGCTATTGTGATCAGTGCTTCATGAATATGTCCCCTCATGTAAAGGCTGTAATGGTTAGAATGAAATGAATTTGTGAGTCTTTTGCATTACCATGAAGATGTTAAAAGAAATATGAATTTAAGTACATTTCCTCAGCCTGGTCACATAGTGGATATGAGTTGGGCTGCTGCAAAGTCAGCAGTTAAAACCATAAGCTATTCTGTGGGAGAAAGATGGCTTTCTATTCCTATCAAGATTTCAGATCTTGAAACTCCCAGGGACAGTTTTACCTTGTCCTATAGGCTCGCCGTGAGCTGGAATCAACTTGATGACAATGAATTTTGTTTGCCTGTTTTTTTGGAGGGGGTGGGTAGGGTTGGGTTACAGGTTAAAAAACACACACAAATAGAACACAAAGTCACTAGGCTGGCTGGCTGTTGAGCTGTTTTAACTTTCTATTATGAATAATCTAGCCTTTAAAATATTTCTATATCTATACCACTTGGAACACTTTTTTAGATCTCACACCCATGCCCCCATACTTTCCTCCCACCATATGGAACTATACCGAAGAAGAGAGTGCCCTCTTTTTTAGGAAATCATTGCTATAGCCTTGAACGTATTCTAGTGTAAGCTTGAGTGTATCTATGAGTGTGATGAGATGCAGAGAAGAGGTAACTACCACACTATAGGATTCCCACCCCCTTTTTCTATCCCTATCCCTATCTTTTTATTTCACCTCTTTCTACCCTACGATTATTTCAAGGTAATTAAAACTTACACGATGGATTTCAGCTGCAGGTTAAGAAAGAGGGCAATGAAACAAATGAGCCTTTAAGCCAAAAGTTTCATGGCCTTAAAGTTAGAAGTCTGAAGTCACAAAGCTGCAGAACTTCTGTGGAAGGGATATAATTTTAAGACTGAAGTTTAGATGAGTAAGGGAGTAGGCTAATCAAAATAATCAATGTGAAGATTAAGAGAAGAATTAAATTAAAGTGTGATTTCTATTAATGATTTCTGAGAAAGTATTCAGAGATTATTGCTTTAAAAATTGCTTCATAAGCATGATCTTTGAATGTTATATTTTAAAAGCATGTTTACATATAGCATATAAAGAAGTTTTAAAAAGCTAACATTTATCTAAGTCTCAGTGGAAATTACTATTGTTTGGACTGTATATTCCTATGCATAGCACCTTGACCACCTGGAAATAGTGAATTATATATGCAAGAAGAGTCACTAAATGAAAAATTCCTAATTCTAATGGGATAAACATGCAACCCTTAAGTTTATATAGTAATGACATACAATTACATGTATGTCAATGTAATTGTTTCAAATGTGAAACATGATCTAGTTTAAATTATAATTAATGGAACACGGGCAATGATTCTGAAATGTAATGCTTCCATTTTAAAGGTGCTAAAATCCATTACAATATTAGCTTCAAGTTTTTTAAAACTTCTCGGACATTGGGCTTTGGCCTAGAGGAATTTTGAAAATCAAAATTGACAGTACATATTTAACTATCATAACCACTCAGCAATTATGCTTAGCTGCAATATTCTCATCTAATAACTCCACAATCTAGGAACTTCTGTGCATATTGAGATTCCTATGGAAGTTATAGCATTAATGAAATTGAGTTTTAAATTTCCCTAGGCTCAAACTAGACATTAAGGATATAAATGTAAATTAACAGAGAAGAACTAGCAGCCATGAATACTAACACTCAAATCACATTAATTTTCATTTTCATTTTACGCAGACTTCAGGGAAACAATTTCTATTCCTTTCCTCCAAAGAAATGATATAAGTAAATTTTTCAGTTTTCCTGTGAAGCAACAATGTGCAACATCTTTACATTACTTAGAAATCAGGCATATTGGAAACTAATGCTTGATAAATCATGTTTTCTTTGTAGGGCAATTTTAGACACTGAACTTAGATAGGCTACTCTCTGAGTTCACGAAGATTCTAAAGTTTGAAAGCAGGACTGAGTGAATATTCTTACTAACCAATAACCTATTGATGATAACCCAAGCCAAATGAAGTCAATTTCAACTCTTAGTGACTCAACAACATAGATTAGAACAGTTTTTGAGAGAGCAGATCTTTGTGGAAGCCGACTGCCCATTGTTAGTTCTTCTGTGGAGTGGTTAGTGGATTGGAACTGACAATCTTTTGGCTAGTTCCTTAATACTTAACCCATAGCATCACCAGGACTCCGTAAACATTGGTTTATAGTAATGTTAAGTATAACCAAAGGAAGCATAAAATAGCCAACAGAACCATAATTAACTGCATGATAATTAATAGGATCACCCCCCTTTAGTCTTCCTTATCTTCAGATTTGAAGAATAAATGGAAATGGGGAAAGAGCGACAAACTTCCAGCTATTTAGTGTTTGGTTTACTTGATATTTTGTGAAGGAAGACATCACCTACCGGAGGAAGGGCAAATCTAAGTAGTGTGGGGCTGCTGAGTGGATGAGTGCCTATCAGTGTCAGTCTCTTCTGGATAGCTATGGTGAACTTTGTCTGGCAGATGGCTTCATGCCAAGGTTATTTACTTAAGGCATTCATTTATTTAACTGCATAGGATTGAGTAGGATAATGAGACCCAGAAGCTTAGATTATATCTCCTAGCTCTTGTGCCTTTCACTCGTGGGGGCTAATTTCTCTACATTATGGCCCTCTGATAGAGGTCATCCCTTGGTATTACAGAGAAGATTCCCCTGGGAAATAGAAATACATTCCTAATTTTTAATTTTCACATAATAACAATCCAAATCCACAATGGATTATTTCCAAAGCACCGATGAAAGAGAGGTATGGTCAGTATGAAAATTCTGCACAGACAGAGAAACTCTGTACCGCAATAGAAGAAGAGTTGTCTTTAAACTTCATTTAGGTGAAAAAATGAGGAAGACGAAAAACCCTAAGAAAATTGTAAAAATGTATGTTGAGAGGGAAAGGGAAGTAGCTTACTGGAGAGATTTCAAAGTATGTAAAAGGCAGTAATGATTAATACAGAATGCATTAATTCAACAAAAGTCCGTCAAATCAGTGGAACAGAATTAAGGATTAAAACAATGCAGATACATACATGTATGAGGGGACTTCAAAAATGTCATGGGAAAAATCCCATTATCTTCTTATTTCATTTTTCCACAAATGTGAAGCCCCATTGAATGTCATTTTGGTGTATGATAACATAGATAACTGAAAAAAGAATGGACTTATGGATAAGAGATGTTGGGATAAGTAGCCAAAAAAATGGGTAGGGGGGGGAATGGCTCTAAAAATGTTAAACTTTAAAGTAAAATCATTTTATTTAATGTAATATATCACAAAAATAAATAGCTGCTTCAGCTAGTTTGAAGCATATAATTCAGTGACATTAATTACAGTGGCCGTGCTGTGCAACTACCATTGGGGGGAAAAAAATCACTGCAAACAGAAACCCTGTACCATTCCAACAATTACTCCCATTTTTTTCTGACACCTAACCACTGATAATTACTAATGATCATTTGTCTCCATGCATTTACTTAAGTTAATTATTTATATGAATTATAAAGGTCTTATTTCACTCAGCATAGAGTGTACAAAGTTCCTCCGTGGTGCAGCATGCATCAGGACTTGGTTTCTCTTCATGGATTTATCATTAGAGGGATGTACCATATGCTGTTCATCCATAGATCTGTTGATAGATTGAGTTGATTCCACATTTTGGCTATTGCAATGTTGCAATAAATATTGCTGTGCAAGTATCTATTGGAATCCCAGCTTTCAAGTGCTTTGTGTATATACTTTGAAGTACAATTACTAGGTTCTGTGGTAATTATATGTTTAACTTTGTTATTTCAGCCCTTCTGGTAAATTGAAGTTGTTTGCTTCTTCCCCCCACCCCCCAAATGTCCTCAAGGATTACAGTTAAGTTATTGCTTTGAGCTCTTTCTTCTCAAAGGATAAGTGATTTCATGCGAAGCAATCACATGGAGAGAGAGCACCTGAAGCTTCAGGTATTACAACTACCCCACTGAGAATTCGGACACGTGAATGAGGTCTTGTTGGATGAATCCAGGCCCAGGTGACAAGATAGCTGAATGGAGCTACGTGAGTGAGCCCAGAGAGAACAAACTGGAAAAAAAAAAAAGAACCCATCTCACCCACAGAATTGTAAGTAATGATAAATTGTTATAGGCTACTACATTTTAGCACGGTTTGTTATATAGCAAAAGATAATTGATACAACATCCAAGAATTCTAAGTTATTAGATAGATATGCAAAATCTCCTTTAAACTCAATTTCACCTCTTAAACAATCTTAATGGCATGGCCTGAGGATGGTGTTAGATCAAGGCATCACTGTTTAAAGAAAATTTCTGGTCCAGATCTTCCTGAATGCTAGTTCCTTTGGTTCACTGGCTAATAAATTCTTTGGCTAATAAAATTACTGAGTTGAATTCAACTTATAGGAAACAATAATTCTAATTATCTAAACTTGATAGTTCTAATAGAACACATTACAGATTTCCTTTTATTCTCACTATTATTTTAATATCCTTTATTTTAGAAATAAAGTTATTCAATTTAAAATGTGTCATCCATGTTTCCTAGAGGACTATGTTAGACAGGTTCTCTAGAGAAACAAAACCAGGATACTTATGATTTAGTATATATTTATATAGATAGATCTATACAATATAAGAAATAAACAGCTAATTAAGTCTATAGAGCAGTACAAATGGCTTAGTGCAACTCTCGTCCATGAGACAGCTAATACACTGGAAGTCCTTCAGATCTTGAGGGCCACTGGGTGCAAGTCAAGGAAGCAGACAGCTGAGTCCTCTGTAGCACAATTCAGGCAATCCAGCCACAGGCAGCAAATAGCCCGACAGGTCACCAACAGTCAGTCAGATGACAGGGTCCAACTCAAGCAATGCATATTCCAGTAGCATGGCAAAGCAGGTCTTGAAGGAACCTAAAACTACAGCAACACAGTCCAGGGGTTGGGTGTCCCACAGGTAGTGCAGCTTGCAACTTGAGGCAGAGAACCAGCTAACGCAGCTGCACACTGGTCTGATCATCAAAGAGCAAGAGATAAGAAAGGCGAGGCTCACTGAGCCATTTATCTCCCCACCCTTCAATTAATCCCACATGTGTTCATTGGCCAGGTTGGCAAAATAAACCTACCTATCACAAGGACCTACAATGTATAATAAAGACATATGGAAGGACATGTCCTTTCCCTCAAATAAATGCCCAATAGGGGAACTAAACCTCTACAAAGGAGGACAAGATAAGGGCCAAAAGAGAAAAAAAAAGCCCCAGTAGTTCAGAGACAGAGATGATTTCAGGATGAATGTTCAGGGCAGGCTTCTCGGAAATGGTGGCAATGGATATGAGCCTGACAAACACAAAAGAGACAGCAAGAAATAAAGAAGAACACTCCAGCTAGATGAAAGAGTGTTTTAAATCACAACATTTTGGGTGGGGGTATAAACTGAACTTGTCATAATTCCAGGACACACATAGAAAGCAGCAGTAACTCAAAGCACCTAGAAATTCTATCAAGGCATCAGGTATCCTAGAAAATTGTTAAGTCTGATTGTTAAGTCTGCTTTGTGGTTGTAGATGAGTACACCCTCTGCCCATTCTGTGGAATTATTTTGTTGATCATAGGAGGAGGACTAGGAGATATCTGCATTAATGCAAATGATATTACTAATGAAAGTGGATTTTCAATATTAGTAGACTACATTTAAAATGAAAGGCAGGAATAGATGTAGAGCTTGTAAGGAGGATTAGTTGTTTTTAATTTTTTAAACCATGGTTTTCTTATTACGGAAGTAATTCATATTTGTTATGGACACTAAAGTATAAAACAATATAAGAAAGAAATTTAAACATCACCAATAATCTCATGTTTTACATTTAAGCCTCTGATTTTCTACGTATCTATCTCCAAATAGTTTAGCTTTCATTTAGTTGTACAAACATGGGATTATTTATTCGCTTTCACATTGCCATTTTTTTCTATTTTTAACATATACCATGGGTCAGTACAATTGTAAGCAAGTTGGGTTTGAGGTTAATTGTGAAATCTGAGGAAACAATGCACAGTCAGTTCTTAGAGATGGAGCCAAAGAGGAATGTTGGGGCAGGGAATATGGTGTGATCAATGACAATCTTAGACATAATTTTTAAAACCTGGAAATAAGATGAGCTCATCCATTCTTTTTCTAAGTGTGGGCTACTGAGTTAAAGCAACTGAATACATTGGAATAAAATAATTTTAGAATGTGCCACACATAGTTGTAAAAAAATCCTTTTGGATTGCAAGGCAAATATCAATTTCTTATTTTGTGCCTAAGTAACGAGCTCCAGCAATAGTAAAGGACACCTACAGGAGGGAAAATACAACCAGTAAGGGGAAGAAAACAAACAGGTCATGGGTTGGCTATTAGTGTCTGGACCCCGTGACTTACTTAAAAATCATTGTTGATCCCCAAGGGCTGTTGTCTTTGTGGGTTATAGATGCATTGTGTTAGAAGTTAAAAGAGAGGAAAATTAAATATTCATTTATTCATGCACTTAAATAGCGGTAGTACATTCTTTATATGTTAACATAAATAATAGTTTCATATAAAAGACTATTTCCCAAAAGAAAAAATATTATGAAGAATAGTACTGGTTTTACATTTTTGCAAATATGTGATACCTCGTTTAATAAAACAGTTGAATGCTCATGTCTGCTCATACATTCAGTTCATTGACTTGTACTTGTTAGAAAAGGTTAGAGGAAAAGGCCATATTATCATGAAAATAATTTTTACTGTGCAGACACCCTAAGAAGGTCTTAGGAACCCTCCAGGGTCTCTGGAGCACACGTTGAGAATAGTTGGCATATGATATGGAAATGAGGAGGAGGAGGAGAACGGGTAGAAAAATATTTCTTATTTGAGCATTAGCATCGAAATTTGATTGGCCCAAGTGAAGACCTTTTTGCCCATTAAATCAGATCTCACTTTCCTGGCTTCCCATTGTTCTTAAGGAAAATCCAAAGTCCTCAAAGCCTGCTCTAATTTGGCTCCTTCCTGCTTCTCCTGCATCATCTTGTCACTCCCTCCCCAACAATACTTTTGCTCAGTACACAGGCCGTCCTCCCGTTCTTTGACACTACCACAAGCTTTTTGAGGTCGGATGCCATGATTTCTCTGCCTGGAATGCCAAGTAAGCACCTTCTTCAGGCTTCAGGGAATAACAGCCATTGCTCAGGGAATCCTAGCCTAGCCACCAGACCCCTATCCAGATTGAGTCTCCTCTGTTATGCTTTTGCCAATACCTTATTCATTTCTTTAGGGCCATGCATCACTTTAGAACTATGCATTTCATTGTGAGATTGGTTATGTCTGACTGCTACCATGAGACTGTAATCATCTTTTTTGTTTACCATGTTCTTCCCCTCAGTTCTACTTAGCACTAAGGAGGCACATAGTAGGTGTTCTATAAATCTTTGCTGAATGGAAGTTTGGGTGAGAGAACCAATATGCATGTCAGGGGCCTCTTTCCTTAGTCTGAAAATGAATTATTCATGTATATTGTGTTGCATAGAATATCCTAGCTCCCAGTTTTCATATAAAATATTTTTTAAAATCTGTTTATGATAGACTATCTCTATAATTGTTAGCATCTAATAGCAACTGTTAATATATGTGGTTATAAACACCTTCTTATGGCCCTTATTAAGCATGTGCTTTAGAAGTACTAAATGCTTTCGTTATTTCAATATAAATTAATAGTTACCTATAAGTCAACCATGATAATAATTCACTTAAAAGGTTATGATGATGAGGTCACAAAGTTAGAGGGAAGTTTAAGTGCATTTAAATGTCAAGCGAACAATCCTAATTATTCTATACTCTTTTCAAAATCTTTTTCTAGAGTGTAACTTCATCTTTCAAACAGGAATCATAGTACATTTTGAAATCAATTTTTCCCCTTTTCAAAAGCTCTGGTGGTTAAATAGTACCCCAAAGTAATATTCTTAAATGTATCTCCAATAAAAAGAGAAACAGTAGCATAAAGCCAGATTTCAGATCTGCAAGGGAAGGCACTATCTTATCTTTATGAATGTACAAATTATTGTTATTGCCATATTTGTTTATGTGCATGCATTTCAAATATAAGTGAACTGTATATAAATTGAAGACCTAGGTGCTATTCTTTTAACTGTCTATAATTTTACATTTAGACAGTTATTTGGATCCATTATAGCAATAATACAAGTGATTTGCCACTGCACCCTCTTGAGAAGTATTGGTTTCTGCAGGTTATGATTAATCTGTATTGCTGTTGTTGTTAGGTACCTTTGAGTCAGTTCCGACTCAGAGTGGCCTTATATGCAGCAACACAAAACATTGCCTGGTCCTTTGCCATCCTCATCTTCCCGATTGTTTTGTTTTGAGTCTATAGTTGCAGCCACTGTGTCAGTCCAGCTCCTTGCAGATCTTCTTCTTTTCCACTGACCTTCTACTTTACAAGCAGGATGTCCTTTTCCAGGGGCTGGCCTTCCCTCCTAACATGTCCAGACTGGAGGAGACAAAGTCTTGCCATCCTCAGCTCTAAGTTGTCTTAGGGATATATTTAATGTTGAGAGTTAGGTGCAGCAGCATTGATGTGGCCTTTCCAAAGAGGAACCTTCTGCATACATGTATACTTGCATGGAGCAGGACTTACTTGGTATGTGTAATACAAAGTGTTTTTGTTAGTGTGTTTTTGCTAAAGCGACCCCGGGGCTTCAAAAAGTTAGTGGGAGAAAAATGGAATGAAAAGATAACGGATTTTCCCTCTGAATATTCTGAAGGACCCTTTCATTTTCTTTCTTGGAACTCTAGGCAGAAAAAACCAGACTCCCCCCCAACCGCCCCACCCCTACCCCCATGCCCCTGTCCTTTGGAAGCTAAATTGTCATAGGTAAAGAGACGAGTTTACTAGGCTTGTCAGTTGTTCTCCTGAGCCTGACTTTGGTGGGTGAAGAGAAACACGCTGACTCTGTTCTGAACAGATGGATGTCGGATCCTGGCCACCAACTCTTCACATCAATGCTCAAGTCAGCTTCTTCCAATGTGGCTGCTTGTCCCATAGGGACCAACAGCCAGCTTGAAATGGGCACTCTCTAGCAGCAAGCTGGTGACTGCAATTTTACAGCCCTGTTTATGAAACCTGTTCGGGCAGAATATATTACATTACCTTTCCGTTCCAATCACTGTGGCCAAAAAGTTAAGGTGCCAGTACGATTCTTGGTCTCTGGTAGTTGGTTTCTGGATGGCATTACTATGAGTTCAAATAAGAATGAAAGGTTCCCTGCAACAATTATATACAGAAAGTGTGCCTTGGAAACCATCTTCCCATTTAGACAAACAACCAAACAAAACCCCATCATTTTAGATGGTGCACATTGATTTTCTTTATGTAATTGTTATTGACTTTAGTCTTCTATAATATTATAGTACTTACACTCTTAGTTATTACAGTACTTAGAAACAAGACTGAAATAAGTGATGTTATCCACAACGTATTATTTGAAGAGACTGTTATCTATGTATTAAACAAATGTTAAAACAAAACAAAATAACAAAGCCAGAGCGCTTAAACATTATTCTCTAGGATGGAATTGCTTTAGGGATCTCAATATATGCTTGTTCATTAGTGAATTGTTCACAAATCTTTGAACATCACTTAGCTTCTGTAAGTCTCAATTTCTTTACTTGTCCCTAGTGTTGGCATAGTTCCTGGAACTCAGTAGATGCTCTATAATCACTTGCTGAATTGAATTTACGTAATTACATTAGTTCTGGGAATAAACGTTTAAGGTGTATGAGTGCATGTGTGTGTTTGTGTGTGTCTTTGTTAATGAAATTCCACAATTTTTCAATGGTATAAACTAGGCAACTGGGTAACTGCCCTTTAGAGATTGTATGCTCCATTACAATTGGTTATATTGTCCTTTCAATTGGCCATTGTGAAACTAACAATTTTTTGTGCCTTTTTCCTTATATCCACATTTGAAATAGAACTTCTTCATCTCCTGAGCAAAACCACTAGACAATTCTGCAATTTCCGGATGCTTAAGTGTGCGTGTGAATCTCTAAAGTTGAATGAATGTTTAGGAAATTCAACTACAATGTCAGGAAATGGACCTCTGGAAGCAGTGTGTAGGTTCTTAGTGACAGAGCCCTCAGTATTTTTGCAATTAGGGTGTGAAAATGATGTTTTTTGAAGGAACTAAAGGGAGACAGGTGCAGACCAAATGCACCTGGGCTCCTTGGAGTTTGTAGAAGATGAATAAAGAAAATTAAAAGGAAGAATGTGAGGGCAAAGATAGACAAGAGGTGACAGAGGTGAGTTTTTAAGAAAAGATTAAACGGACTGCATAATTGCTAGGAGAGAAACAAGCTGAGTCTCCTTTCATGAAATTCCTAGTTATCAATTGTCCCTGCCACCCAGTCTTTTCAAAATGTAATAACAAAGAGACAGCCAGGGGCAGAGGGGGATGATGGGCAGTTTTAAAACCTATATCCCATGGACATGGTTGTTCGGGTTGGTCTGTGTCTCCTTCTGCCAGAGCTCTCTTTTCATTAATGAGTATTTTTGTACTTAATAGCTGGTCAGAGGATTTCCTTGGTTTCAGAGTGTTTCAAGTCACTGGAAAAGTGACTGGCCACTTTTTTTTTTCCTTCCAGAACTCTTGAGGTGGAAATTGAGGAGATAACCTGAAAGTCTTTTCCCTGAAAGTCTTTTCCCTGTACAGTTGAAGTTGCGGGCAGTTCTTCAAACGGAGTGTTAATTATTTCTAGAATATACACACGCACGCGCATACACATGGTACGCGCGCGCGCGCACGCACAAGGCAAGAACACGTTTTGTTTTGGAGGAGGAGATTGGTTTTTAGGAAGGCTCCTTTACATACCACTGGTTTACATACCGCTGGAGAAGAGCAGGTTTTTATGCCATCCGCTCCCTATTGCTATTTAAAAGCCTAACCAAGAAATAGTACAGGAAGCAGATACTACTCTCCTAGGGAGTCCAGTTGTCACCTTTTGTTCCTTTGTTGACAGGGCGGTGGGGACAGGGCTGCCGGTTGCTGAGGGGGAGGGGAGTGTGTGTGTATGTGTGTGTGTGTCCTACTGATTCCTGCCTGAAGCGGATAGCAGTACTGGGACCAGGGAGATGGAAATCATCATACTCTTGGTTTCCAGATTTCTCCCCAGAGTGTTCAGCTCTGTGTATTTCCTCCCCCTTGGCAGTGGGTGCAAATACCTGTACTGAAAGCCAGGAAGATGGGAACACAAGGTCCCGAGATCTCCCCCTGGCGTCACCCTATGCTAACTATCTTTCTTCCGGAGACTGAAATCTGGTTCCCTGCTCACTTGGAGCGCAGCGACCAGCCTTCCCAGAAGCCATCCTATCCTCGGGTAGCTGCCACTTGGGCGGAGAGCAACTGGGCCGGGTCATTAGCGCCAGCCAAAGCTCCAAACGTGCTTTAGTGCAACCCCTAGCGGGCTTCTAACTCGGCTGTCGCCTCTTGCTTTTCGGTGTCTGTCCTTGCAGAGGAAAATTACAAGCGTGTGAGCGCAAATATTTTCACACGCCCTTTTCGCCGAGCCTAAAAAATTAAAAAAAAATCCGTAAAGGTCCCTGGCTCAGTGAAGGCTCCACTCTGGGCGCTCTCTAGTCTTTCCCTCTGGGCAGGCTGTCCCAGGGCTGGCCCGCTGCTCCGCGCGCCCCCTACCTGTCTAGGGTTGGGGTAACGCTGGGGGCCGGGGGCCGGGGGCCGAGCCCCAGGGCCCGCCTGCCAAGCCCCTGGCGCGGGCAGCTCCCCTGGCTCAGCACTTGGTATCTCCCACGGTGTGGCTCTCTCCGGGAAGGGGAAGGCGGCTGGGGGCGTCGCCGCCGCCCTTCCCGGAACCCAGCCAGCTCCCGCGCGCGACCGCTTCCCACCGCCGAGGCACCTAGGGTCCTCCGTGCGGAGGTGGGTGGCAGGACAGTGCCTGCCAGCGGGGCGAGCCTGCCCAGTGGGACTCTCAGGGACCCCGAAGCGAGTTTCTGGGAGTGCGAATTCCGCCTCTCCGCTTTTTGGAGACAGCTGAATCGGAGAGGAGAGGGAGGGCTCCCAGGTGGGTGGCGGCGCGCCGGGTACGCGCACTCTGGCCCGGAGAGGTGCGGGGAACCCAGGGCCTGGCGGGCAGGCCCTCTTCTGTGAGGGACGTCTTCAGTCCCGATCTGACGCGCCACCAGGAGACGGCGTATGGCCGCCGCGGCGGGCGGGCTGGGGTCACCCTGCCTGCGGGAGCCGGTCGGTCCCGAGGCTCTCGCTGAGCTGGCAGGTCACTTCCGCACCGCGCTCTCAGCCTTCTGGGTCCACTGGGCTAGTCTGAAAAGCAGCGGCCTGGGAAAAGGAGGAACCTAAACAACTGATCGCTTTCTCACTGTGTGTGTGTGTGTGTGTGTGTGTGCGCGCGCGCGCGCGCCAAAGTTCTACTAGCAAGAGACTTCGCCTTCTAAGTCGGTCCCAAGGCTTTGCACATCGCAGCGTGTGAAGAGCGCAGCCTTCCCTTTGTGTGTATGCTTTGTGTGTTCGCGCGCCTGCATGTGTGTCATGACTAAGACAAACCATCCCAGCTGGATCCCGAGGTCCACAAACACTCTTCCGTATCCCCACCGCACCCTCGGGAGGAAATAATAAAAGCTAGCCCGGCGTGGCCCCTGGCCAGGAGCCTACCCATTGGAAATCGGAATTTCCTTGGTCCATTATTCCCATCCTCAACTGTCTCCTCTTTGCCCATCCTCCGATAACCCTGAGCTTTCGCACCTTCACTTTCCTTCCTCGCCCGGATACCTGCTCCTTCAATCTTCCCCAGCCTCCTGCCTCCTGCCTCCTGCCTCCTGCATCCTGCTCCTCCCCACCCCCAACCCCCGCCTCTAAGCACCCTCCACCCCCACACTTCATCTCAGCTGCGGCTAAAACCTGGAGTCTTGGGGAAAAAGAAAAAAAAAAGAAAAAGAAACCCTGGGCTGTGGAGCTGTCAAACCGGGCATGCTCAGTAGACAGGTCAGGTTTTTTGGTCTCGAGTAGCAGAGAAACATTTTTTGCACCGCCGCTACCAGCCTTAGAGCGCGGCGGCAGCGGCCACGTTCACATCGGCGCAGCCATCCGCCTTGCAGACGCCCAGCTACCGGGAGCGCGGCAGGCACAGGCGCAGCTCGGAGTTCCCCTCCGGGTGCCCTGGGGGCCGAGGTCTCTCTCCCCTTCGGCTCGCACCCACACCCACCCACCCACCCGCACCGACGCGCGCACGAGCGCGCGTACACTCACCAACAGACACGCCACTCTCGCGCGCAGACACGCACGACCCAGGGGCGCAGGCACCCTCCCGGCAGCCGGCAGCCGTAGGCGCTCACGGAGCCGGGTTCGGTTCCTGCCCTTGGCGGCCGCTGGCTGAGAGCTCCTTCACCGCCAGCCGGAGGAGAGCGATGCTGGGGCCCGATCGGCGGCTAGAACAGTAATGTGGATTTACAGTCGCTGCGCGCAGGAGCCGGCTAAGGCGCCAGAAGTCCCAGGCACCGGCAGTGCCCAGCGGGGCTGATCACCTGGCGAGGGGGCGGGGGACTGCACCTGGGGACGCCAAGGAAACTTGCTCCTGGACTCGGTAGGTGCCTTTCTCCGGGCCCCCCACCTCTTTCCTGTGTGCTCCACACCCGCCACCCCTCTTCTACCCTGAGCATTCACTCCAGGCGAACTTCGCCTCTGGGCTACGGGCAGTGGACCCAGACTCTTGGCTGGCTGGAGGCAGCGGGCTGGGTCCGCTCTGGGAGTTCCGCCAGAGGTGGCCAAGCATTTGTCTCCCTCTGCCCGCGCTCTTCGCCTGCGCCAGGGCTTTGGACCCCCGAGGGAGATGGAGGTCCCCCCCTGGCCGCAGTTCAGGTTGACAGCGGGCCTTGGAGGCACTGCCCTTCAATGGCTCTTTGGGCTCATCACCTGGCACTTGTGCCAGTCAACTCCTAGGGATCCGAGAGGGGTGCTTCTCACCTAGGCTTTTGCGCATGGAACCCTGGAGCTCTAACAAGTGGAGCTGGGCTCTTGGGGAGGGGATTTGGGCCCGAGAAGAGCGAAGGGGCACCTTTCCTCCAGCATCCCTCCTACCTGGGGACTTGGTCACCCAGGTCGTGCTCCCTGTAGTCTCTGGGAGCTAAGATACTCAGGCACTAGGATGCACTTTAGTACCTGTTTGCTTCCAAATTCCTCTTAGAACCCCACTCAGGGAGCTCTGGTCAGGGTACAGGGGTGACTTCAGGAGCTCCTGGACACTACACCTTAGGGCTCCACCTGATGCGCCTTCCCTATGCCTGATCTTAATCCAAAGAGGCAGTTTTTCCGCGGCATTCATGCCCTGGTAACCTATAGGTGCTGGCTTTTAACCACGCGCTGGTTTGTGTGTTTTCTCATTTCACTCTGAGACCTGGTCCCCACCTTGGAGCCCATGGCCCGAGCACCTGCCAAGCGCCAGACACCCGCTATATTCGCCAGGGGGGAAATGTACCCTCTTTGTCCCCCCCTCCCTGCTCCGCTGTGGGCAGATGGCCAGTTCCGTTTTAGGCTTCTTTTTCTAGAGGTGAAGAAGGGGAGGCTGTTTGCGCAACTGGGCAAGTGGCTGTGTTTGCAGTCAGGAGTGTATTTCTACATTTCAGCGAACTCATTGTAGCCCGTTGTTTACAATTTCGGAGACAGAAGATCGCACTCCATGAGTGGATGTCTCCACGTTTATTTCGCCACTGGGAGAGTAGGGGCGGGGGCAGCTTGGGCTTGCAGCTGGTACTCATCACTGGCCACTTAGGTTTAGCAGAGCTGCAACCCCAGGTTGGGGGATATGCTAATTTTGGAGGGGAAAATGGTACACCTTCAACAGGGAGCAATTGGTTTGAACTTTCCCATTCCACTGCCTACCCCCCTTCCTGAACCCAAATTGCTAATACTGAAGGATATTTGAAGTGAGATACAAAGAGAAGTTCCCAGAGAAAACAAAAGGGAAATTAGTGGCCATTCAATTTCTGAAACCCTCCCAGGGCATATAAATAGGCACTGTTGGGTTAACATTGAATTTATCCTGTTTGTGGTAACTAAGGGTCAAAGGCAGCTTTCTTGAATTTTGCATGGCTGTTCTATGATTATAATGCACAAGCTAGGTGCAACTGTACTGTGAAAATAAATCACTACTATTGGGTGGGGGGGGTGTTGCAAATGTCTGCTGTAGTATTAGATTTTGGTTGAAATATCCCAGTCCATCTTCCGAGTCCGAAGCCTTCTGACCTGGAGTGGAAGGAACTCCAGCGCTTTCAAGAAAAAGGACAAGCTAAGAGGCCAAGGCCTTTGGTTTTGTTTTTGTTTTTGGCATTCCTTCTTCTAATGGAAAGAGGGTCTACCCTTTTAACTTCCATGATTATCAACATTTGCTTACTTACTCTCACTCCATCTCTGGCATTTCAAGCCTGCAATGTGGGGGAAGGGCCATAGTCTGACCCTTAAAGCAAATAGCTGGAAAAGCACAATCCCCACGTTGACAGTCTTGCCAAATTCAGAATATTCTTTTGTCTGTCATGTGTTAAATACTTTACAATGGCAAAGTTTTTTCCTTTTAAGGCTAATTAAAACCTTCCAGCTTTGGCAAGGAATGTTGACATATGCTAGCAATAATCAAAGAAAGTCACAAGATGAATCTGCAAAGGTTTGGTCATTCTTAAAAGGCTATCACATTCAAAGGTTCTTGGAAAGTTTTCAGGTTTTCCCTTACAATGTTTTTTTGTAAACAATCAAACAGAAGACAGAAAACAGGTGTTTCTGGACAACACTCATTGAAGCAATGTTAATAGTTACGTAATGAAACTAATAAGGCATAGTGTGCCCAGAGCAATAACTGGCACATAGGAGAGCACACATAATTTTGAATATATGAGTTAGTATTTACTATTTATTAGTTCTAGGCTGCAATTAAGACTTGGGAATGGTCATGTCATCTGACAAAATATACTGTGGAGCTGAGAAAGAATTGTTGTGTAGCATTGTGGAGTTGTGAGGGTGATGAAGTGAGATTCCAAATACTCTAACATATAGGTGTGCTAGAAGAAGTAAAACCGCATTATATATAAGTAGCCTCTAACCCAATGGCCTCATTTGAAATCTGCATGCCCAAAAGGTCTCATTGTTTCAGATCAGATTTTATATGTGTAAATAACCCTGCCATGATCTCATAATCATGATCAGTGTGCATTTCTCATGCCATTCACACAGATTCTTGCCTAAGCAGAATGTTCCGACATTCAGGTTTACTCTGTACAATAGTACCTACATCACTTAAAGTTGTCAAACTGCAAAATCTCCTTTTGATGTGTGTTTCTGAAATCCAAAGATTTAAATCGAACTTCATTATCCATGGACATCTTAGAAAATTTGAAAGAGGCAAGAAGTTCAGTGTTAATTAGCATAGCAAACCATTTTTTCCCATTTAGAAATAAGCAATTAGAATTCATATCATTTTTGTTTGAAACTTGTATTTCCAGAAAGCCCATACATTTTAGATTTCAGTGTAGTGAACAAGTGTTTAGTATAGAAGATGATGAATAAATTCCCTTTGGTTTTCCCAACCTATTTAATTTATTAATAATGATCTTTTTATCTATCTACCTATTTATCTATATGTACTTTCTTTTCAAATGACATGGGGCCAAAAGAAGACCAGTATTTCAAATATCAGACTCAGTGATTGATGTTTTAGAAAAAAAGGATTCTCTATAGTAACTACTTCTATATGAACTCATGCGTACATGCACATACACACACAATTAAAAACAAGCTAATATGAATGGCAAGCATCAGCTATAAAACATGTGATCATTTTATTAAATGTACATATATATTTCGTGAAAACATAAATTTTCATGTCAAAATCACGAATCCATGCATAATAAAACCAAATGGACAAATGGCCCATCACTTGCCATTTGGAACAAAGGTTTGACCTGGATTTCTAGCGCAACCACAGGGAGATGAAATGATGACGACTATTGTAAGAGATAGTATTTAACAATTGTGATCCACAGCACAGGTACATGGCTATAAATATAGTTGCTGATTATAAAAATGATGAGAAGCCGAATTTCAGAACAGATCCCCCTATACAATAACTTTATTTAAATCCTCTTCAGATTCTGAGTATTCAATTAGATCACTATTTCAAATGTAAAATTTTCCCCCTTCTCCTCAAAGGTAAAACATTCTGAATCCTGGATTATATAATATTTTTATTCCTTTCTATTTGCCATTGATTTTTAGGGCTGTGGAAAGTAAATACCAAATAGAACCAGTCAGAGCCGTGCTTGGTTTGAGCAGGTGAATGCTATAAAAGGCTGCACACAGCTTTGGATCTTTTTCCAACCACCTTCAGGGGCCAACCATAGGTGTCTCTTCAGGATGTGCTGCTCGACTGTGATGATTTATATAATGTACAGAGATGTTTGTCATGGCACAATTGAGGAAGACTACTGGAAATGTTTACATTGGAACTCAAGAACAAAAATAGGGCTGAAGAAATGGGAAGACATATGTCTGTGTAACATGGAAAATTATGGTATAACAATGTTTCTGTCAATTGCACTGGTGAAATTTCTGTACATACTTTAACCCAACTAACTTTAATTAGAGACAGTAAATATTTGTACAGTGGAGGCTGGATGCCTACTATTTTAAAAATCGGAATGCAGAGTCCAATAAATAAAGCCTGTCAAATCCTTATATAACTTCAGGACTCATTTCTAGACTTGGAAGTATAGTCTTGGATAATTTACCAAAAAAAAAAAATGTTCTGAATTTTCCTTCCTGTCCAAGCCTCCACTTTAGGGTAAACAATAGCATATGGTGAACCATGCATATGCCAACTAACCACTACCTCTTGGACGATGTTTTTAATGTGATGTAATGATTCTAAAATACTCCCAGCTCCACTGTAACCATATGAGTGGAAGAGTTCATTGGAAAGTGAACACAGGAGATGGATTAAATACTCTCTCGCTCTACCAGGGGCTCGCCTCCTGTGAAGCGCTTTCTCAGAGCCTTCCTATCTGTGTTCATGGTAGGTGTGTGCCAAGATTAATCTCTCTCTCTTTTTTTTGGGTACTCATGACAGGTGGTCTGTATGGCTGTATCTAAGTGACACCCCACTATGTGAGTGAAAAGTTCCGTCAACCATCCAGCTGTTTGGGGTGATACAAACAAACATCTGGTTGGTTGAGAGAATTTTTTACTTAGTCTCTGGATGTTTCGGAGTGATTTAACAGGCTGATGGATCTTAATCTTTCTCGTTGTCCAGAAAGACAGAAAAAGGAACGAAAACAAACTTTAAAAGACTTGTAAAGTACCTTGAACATTCATTGGTTTCTATATGTGCATATTGAACTGCATAGCTTACTATATCTCTGGTTTGCTATGAAATGTGTTCAGGAGATGCTGCTCTTATCCCAACATCGACAAAACCTCTCTGGCTTTCCTCACCAGCCAGGGTATTTCATAAGTGACCATTCCCTTCCGACCTTCAAAGGACTGATGCAAAGGTTTAAAGAAACTACCTCTTATCAAGTTCGAATATGTTGGCTTCTTACAATCTCCTGGACCCCACTGTTCCCCGATTTTTCTACTGCTGTGGAAACTAGCTGGGATACACAGCTTGGAGTCACTAATTCAGAATGGGAACCTGCTTGTTCCTTTGATTTCACGCCAGCCTGTTGTTTCCTAAAAGTAACCGTTAAAGGACAGGGAATTGGATTTGTGAGAAAGAATGATTAAGCAGAACAAAAATCAGTGCCATCTCTGTCATTTTCTAGAAGACCTTTTGGTGGCCCTTTGTCCCTGCTCAGGCGATTTGAACAAAATAATCACGGAGGAAGAGGTCTCTTTTTCCCTGTTCATTCTTACTGGCGTTATGCATGCACCAGGCAGTGCTTTTCCGTTCTATGAAAATATTCACATCTGTAAAGTAGTTTTGTAATAGCTATTATATTGAGAAAATACGTTCTTTCAATTTACGACGGTATAGCCTATGAAGAAGCCCAGTTAGTGATCAAATTCAATCAAATATAAATGATACCTGCATTTTCCAGTCAGATTGGTGATTTCTCATTTTTGAAAAGGAAAACTACATCATTAAATTATCTATGTCCCACTTTTCCTGTTGTTTTGTTACAGAGACCAAAAAGGATTTGAATACATTTATTTGGAATCTGTAAAATAGTCATTTTATCGATCATCATGAAGCATACTGATGGTTTTCATTTTAATTGGCGAAGTTTGTCAGTTGATAAGTAGAAAACAATGTGGAAATTGCCGTTGCATGTTTCTTATATTGTCTTTTAACACTTGCTGGTTGCTTATAATTTAAGAAAGGGAATTTTGGTCTCACAAATGCAAGGAGCTGAATTGTAACGTGAGTGAAGCTTTCTACAATTTCATCTATAGTTCCTGAGAAGCATCTATTTTCTTCCCCTGTGAATTTACAGCTCTGATTTAATTTCTATATTATGACTAAAAAAAAGCAAATCCCAAAAGAAAATGAAAAGTTTGAAAACAAGAGTGTGTGTGTGCATGTGTTTATGTATTTTTTCCTGTTTTTATATTCTACTTAGTGCTTTTAAGTTGTCTGTCTTCAGACTATAAATATTCCAGTCAGAATTATTAAGGATAGAATGAGAGCATGGCCATAAAGTTATGGAATTAATATCGACATTTTAGGAATCATTGGAGCTGCCAGTAAAAGGAGCCCTGGTGGCATTCCAGACTGGGGTAAAGCTAACTGCAAGGTTGGTGATTCAAACCCACCATCTGCTCTACAGGAGAGAGATGAGACTATCTGCTTCCCTAAAGATTTGCAGCCTCTTAAACCCTAGAGAGGATCCCTTTGAGTTGCAATCAACTTGATGGTAGTGGGTGGGTGGGAGGTGTAGGTATCCAACTGATGGGTGTAGAATTGCATGTCTTGTGTTAATTGGTTTATTTTTGTTGTTTGTGCTTTATTTTTGTGATGGTGAAATAAGAGTCAAACATGAAAATGTCACTCATTACTGTTGAAAATGTAGATTTCCTCACATCTGTATTTTATGTGTCAGGTTGATTTCCTCTGGCCTTCCAGCAAATGTGTATGTGGGTGAACAGTGAGAAAAAAATCCAATCATCTGGATGATTTCAAATATCTGATGATGGACCTTTGGGTTGTTCACACCAGTGCCCAGTTTTTATGGAATCATAGCCTCAGTTTCCCTTTTGAAATGACCATATGTTTAGTTTTTAATTGTAATGCCATTCAGATATTTTACAAAGCACTGAATTATTCCGGATTCTGATGCCAATGCTTATTTAAAATTGTCAGTAGTCAAGTTCCTATCTGGTTATTTCAGATTTCCTATCTGGCTCGTTCCAAGAAAATTCATTTTCCTATCGTCAGTTGGAATCACAGTTTAGTGTTTGTAGCTGCATGTAGGAATGAGGTTTTTAAAGTAGCCAAAAAAAAAAATACAGGGGTATCCATTTGTATACTTTAGGGACAATCTGCTCACTGGCTAAGATCAAGGAGAAAATTTCTCAGTTGTATGGGTTTGCATAATTGGTGGATTCTAAGTGTGTCTGTTATCTCTAATGCTTCTATCTAGTATAGACACCTGCCAAAGAGAAGCTACTGGATTAAATGGACAATTGGTTTATCAGATCTTGCAATTCCTGTGTCCCAGGTGCATATAGACATTTTAAGAGAACTCTTCAGCTGTTCAGAAAAACTAGAAAAAGATACTGCAGATGGCCCATCTCAATAATCCAGGCTCAAGTTTTTTTTTTTCAGGTACATTTAAAATTAAATGTCCTAAGAGATGATTAATTCAGGAAAGTTATTGATAATGAACTCATCTTATGCCACACATCCTTTGCACCTATAATGATGCCTTATTAAAGGTGTCCCAATCTTGCTAATTACCACCTGTGTTTAAATATAGAGTTGTATAAATACACTACAACCACACAGAGGCTGGGAGCCTTCTAAACCTGAAATGTTGGCTGTGTTCCTAGCTAATTCAATTCTATCAACAAACTGTTTCTGATCAACACTTTGAATACATCCTCTGACATTATCCTCCCACCCCCCTTTAACATTAAGGATTGTTTGTTTGTCAAGCTGCCCTGCTTAATTGCTGGTATTTGAATTCTATGTGTGTGTGAACTCTTGCTCTATCAATCAACTCAAAACTGTGAGTGGACTTCTTTGGGTGGGGATGGAATTCTTTTTCTAAAAGAACATGTGTTAAAAGGTATACGTACCATTTGGCATTGAATTTTGCCAGCGTTATTTACAGAAGCACACAGGTGCACCACCTATGTGCTCTACCGGTTTTCAAATGGATGTTTCTGTAACTGTGACTCGCTGTATGTGTAGAGCTTTCGGCAACATTGGGAAGCTTTGAGAGAATTAATTGCTAAGCAAGTCAAATAGGGAAATTCCTTTTGAGAAGGTAGTATTAGTTTCACTGAGATCAGGTGACCTCCAAGGAAGAAAGAAAGCTATGCAGCTAGCTGGTTGCTAATTGGCCTGTTGATACCTGTTGCATAGACTTAAGCAATTCTTATACCTTGAATGATCAATACAATTACTCACAGTCTCTCTCCTCCTCCTCCTCCTCCTCCT
>NW_022109980.1:5390930-5401258 GCF_000313985.2 Echinops telfairi | reverse complement strand
CTCTCTCTCTCACTCTCTCCAAGTCTCCCCATCTCTCCTCTGTGTCCTCTCTCTCCTCTCCCTCTCTTTTTCTCTCCCTCTTTTCTGTCACCCCTATTTCCAAGGATGAAGTGTAATATACAGATTTTTGAGAAAGGACATAAACTCAAGGAGGCTCAGAACTTTGGGAGTGATTATTCTTTTCATTCTCCCCACCCCTGAATCTGACCAATTCTTAAGCCATTCCTAAAGAATTATAAACATAATGTGAGGTGTTATTCTTTCTAGTGTTTTGGGCTTAAACATTCTTTCCATTATCTTGGGTAGAAGCTAAAATGACACACTGAATTCTTAGGGTGGAATCATTTATTCTAGATTTACTCTGCGCATGTATTCATAGGTTGTCAGTGCATTTATGATTTATCTTTTCTGTTTAGTGGAAGAAAATGTCAACATATATGTGTGACACCATTTGTTTCCGGTTTGGAAGCCATGAAGTGATAACACAAGGGTGCCACATTTTCCCCTCTTTGTTTTGTTCTTTTCCCCTATTTGAGCTATTGTCATGATGAAACATTGGACAATGTGTGAATGTGAGGTAATTTTCATGTAAACAATTAGAATTCAGTGCAAGGGAAATATTTTAAGGGCAATTTAACACAAGAAGGGAGACATTTTTAACACCACATTTTTGTAAAACATGAAATAAAACATGCTTAAGAAGACTTGTGAAACAGCAGTAGACACAGTGAAAGAACACTCATTCCAGACACTTAGCAAAATACTTGCGTACAGCATTGTTGTTGAAAAGGGAAACAAAACAAACAAAACAACCCATCAATACTTACACGTGGTTCCTGAAAGATATAGTTCTTGAAGTATTTTCAATGGGGACTCTCCAGGTTTCACGGACCGCCTCTTCTTTATGGGGAACTTCAATAGGCTATTTGAACATCAGAGAACAAGCTTCATGAAGGAAAATTCTCACTTCCTTATCCTTCCATATATTCTTTCATCCATCCTAACAGTCACTTTTTCTTAATGCTTCTACCAGGAGGGTCAGAAAGTGTTTGTAAATTGGAACTGAAAATTAATGAAAATTTTTCATGAACATTTTGAAAGCCCCCTAATATATACCTGTAGGATAAAGAGGAGACTTCTACTCCGGTAAAGAATCACAGTCTCAGAAACCCACAAGGGCAGTTCTACCTTCTCCTATGGGGTTGTTATGAATCAGAATTGACTCAATGGCAGTGAGTTTTCCGTTTTGTATATACCCACTCTTACATGGACTATTTTTAAAAATCTCGCCATTTAGCGAGGGAGACAGAGCCAAACATACATGGTGAAATAATTGAGAACATACAAGACCCAATGGGCAATGGAGAATATCAACCCAGGCTACTAAAGTGCCATTTTAGTTTCTATCCCAGTGTAGGGAACCAGAGGTCAGGGGTCATTTATTTTATTTCCGTCTATGTTCTAGACCTTGGTACATATTTTCATGATTAATAAATGTGTTTTGATTTTCCTCCCTCCAGTGTTACCTTGGACAATAGTTGCTTTCTGGATGTTTATTAAAATTTCTGCAATGCGCTTACTGTTTTGTAGCAGAGTCTATTGTTCAAGATGAGGCCAGCTTCTGGAGAGTCCTTCTGTACCACACTGTGAGATGATTGCTTAAGGATTATAGTTTATTTGCCCCCTATCAAATGAGAGAGTTTCTGTTCATTCACTTAGCCAAATATGTAGCGTTAGTGATTTAAATGGCAAAAGATGAGATGAGAGACATTGGTTGGGGGTTAGAAGCAGACTCTTGAGTGGTTTTGGTCACCATGGTAAGACACCTAGACTTTGTCCTGAACTCAGTGGGGAACCACCAGATGATTTTGAAACCAGTAGAGACCCACTTTGAATCTTCAGAAGACAGCACCAAGATTGGACTGAAATGGATTAAGAGTAGTAGCCAGAAGAGGATTCCAGGGGCTCTGTTGCAACCCTGAGGAACCACCCAATTGGGCTGATTACCTTGAAGTCTGCTCTTTGCAACCACCAGCCACACCACAGAGATGAGGATTTCTACTCCTGCAAAGCATTACAGACTTGCAAACCCACAGAGGCAGTTCTATCTTGCCCTATAGTGTCTCCATGAATCAGAATTGACTTGATGTCAGTGAATTTGGTTTTTAGCCTTGGTTGCAATTATGAGGGTATGAACTAATGCAGACGGGTGACAAATGTATGACTTATTTTGCCCCCCACCCCCAGCTGTGGTTTAGGCAAAAGTTTACAAAGCAAATTAGTTTGCTATTCAACAATTTTTGTATAAATTGTTTCAGGACATTGATTTCTTGCATTCTCTTCCAGGTGTCCTACTTCCTTCCCTGGTTCCCCCATTTCCATTAGTCCAGCTTTCTTGATGCTTCCTGCCTTCTGTATTATGTTTCTGGACCAATGGTGCCCTTTGGGCATGCTTAAGATGCTCTGAGGAGCATATTCTTCAGGGGCACTATAGTTTACTTCATAGGCTTGCCTATTATTTTGCTCTAGGGTGATCTCTGGGGATGCGTTCAGTTCTGGGTTCGAAGGGTGTCTAAGGGTCACAGTCTTTATCAAACCAGTTAAGTTTAAGTAAAAAAGAATTTTTTTTTTGAATTTTGTTCTACATCTTTCTCTCCCACTCTGGGACCTTCTAGTGTGTCAAAATAATGAGACTCACTCTTGAGATATTATCAGTGGAACCTAGAAATTATTAACATTTAAAGGAGAAGGAAGAGGAAGAACTGGTTCTGAGGCTTAGCCTCAGGACATAAGGCAATGCATTAAGCAACATGAGGAGCACAGAAGAAAATGTCTCTTTTGATAGGGATAATGCGGTCAAGTTTGATTTGATATAACACGAGGTACTATTCATCATCCAGATGGAGATGTTTGACAAAGACGGAAATGGCAAAATTAGAGATCAAGTCTGGGGAGGGGTTCGATTTTGGTATCATTCTCAATGTAGTAGCTGGAATCATAGCAACAGAAAGACCCCTTAGAGCAGTGGTTCTCAACCTTCCTAATCCAGCGACCCTTTCATACAGTTCCTCATGTTATGGTGACACCCCAACCATAAAATTATTTTCGTTGCTACTTCATAACTGTAATTTTGCTACTGTGATGAATCCGGCGACCCCTGTGAAAGAGTCGTTCGACCCCCAAAGGGATCACGACCCACAAGTTGAGAACTGCTGCCTTAGTTATTCTTGATTCTTCTTTTTTCTCTTTGGTGGCACAGTGGATTACGTGCTTGGGCTGCTAACTGCAAGGTTGATAGTTCAAACCCATTAGCTGCTGAATGGGAGAAAGATGAGACTATCTGCTCCCATAAAGATTTATAGTTTTAGAAACCCTATCTATATAGGATTACTACAAGGCAGATTCAACTTGACCGCAATGTCAAGTTGGGCATCTGGGATTACACCTTTTTTTTAACAGTTTAAAATTGATCAGCTTCATGAGGACCTGGATTTATCTGCTCTGTTCCTTTATATCCATCTCAATGACCACAATGCTTGACATATATAGGTTCTTAATGAATATTTATTGAATGAATATTATAATATTTATTGAATTATTATTATTATTATATTAGTTGGTACGGATTTGGCCCTTTTCATCAAAAGCATTAAAAATGCTCATACCACTTAACCCAGTAATTCTACTTCTGGGAATTTCTCCTAAGGAAACAATGTGAAGCGGAGAAAAAGAGCTTTATTTATAAAGATTTTCACTCAGTATTATTTGTAATTGTATAGCACAAAAAGAAGAAGAAGAAACATTAAATATTGACCAAGGGAATTGCTGAGTGACTTATGGTACATCATAATAATTTTTTGATCATTAAAATATTTACAAATATCTTATGCTAGAAGGGAAATATGTATGCTATATTCTTAGTGATAAGGCAGGACATAACATTATATATAAATAATGCATAGCCAAAAAATAAGCCTGGAAAAAGATGCCTAAACATGCTAACAAAATGATTCCAGGTGAGGTGGATATGCGGTGATTTTGTTTTCCCCTTAAATGCTGACTATCTGTTTTTTTTCTAGATTTCTTATAAAAAGTTGTAGAACTTTTATTATCAGATAGAAACCTACTTGCTATACAAACACAGATGAAAGAAGAAACACAGAAATAAAGATTACCAACTGTGGAGGGAGGGTTAGGTAATAAATTCCAAGTTGAGTAACTCCATTCTCCCCGAGAGATGGTGCTGGCAGGAGAGGCGTATTCCCCAAACAGTTGTCCTATTCCATGGCTGTCATGTTTTGGAGGAGTGTACAGCATAGAGGGGCAGCGACAACAAGGAAGGCCTTCAAGGCAGTGAACGGACACGGTCGCTGCAACAGTCGGCTCAGGCGTAGGAACAGTGGTGAAGATTGTGCAGGACCTGGCAGTGTTTCATTCTTTTGTATTTAGGGTCGCTATGAGTCAAAAGCAACCCGATGGCACCTGACGACAACAACAACAACAACACAGCCTTGAAAATCCAATGAGTGTAGTTCTATACCACAAGTAGGGTTGCCATTGTTTGCATGAGCATTAACTTGTTTGGTTTTAGTTTTTGATCCAGACCGAAAATAATGGCGATCCATAGTTCATTTCATCTTTACTCACAGGAGAGCCAAGGAGGCCTGCGGTAATTCTGTCAGGTTTGAACAGGATATTCGAGGAACATTAAAGCAACTTAAGGCTCCTGCATATTGTTCTGGAAAGCATTAGCTATTTGTCTCATGCAAACCAGAAGTGATTACTCACTATATTTCTTCTTGTCATGTAGTAAAAACAATTAAGTGAAGTTAGACTATAGATTACTTGGCTATTCAGCCACAGTCACCTCTAATGGAAAAGAAGAAAAATAGCATTGACAAGTTTTGGCAGGTCTCATCATTAGACAAGCCCATATTGCCAGGAAAAGAAGAAGAAGAAGAAGCTGAAGCCAATAATGAAAACATAGAAGCTCTCCAGGCACCGAGGTCAAGACTGACAAGGCAGCATTCATTGTCTGAGAGCCCTGATCACTGTAATGGGGAAACTGGCCCTGTTGTTAGCACAGTTACTCTCTACCTGGCCCATCAGAAAACAGCAGTAGGAGTTCCAAATCATATATGTGGCAATATGTAAATGCATACTCATGAGTAAAATGAAGTGTGACTTATATGCTGCCCAAGATCCTTGGAAAATTGGTGTTAATATTGGTGGTATAATTATAATAATTCGCAAATAATTAGGCAGTTATTACAAAACACTTTGTCCCATTCCTGAAACCAGTAAAAATTAGACGTAAACAATATATCTGAAAATAATTGAATATATATTCACACATATATAGATTCATAGATTTGGTTCTTTTTGACCTGAACCCTTTGAATCTTTCAGATCCTTCTGCTCAACTCCAATCTATGCATTTCATTTCCATAGCCAAACCCAGCTGATAGTCTTTTTAATTTAAATCATTTTATTGGGGGCTTGTACAACTCTTATTGCAATCCATATATACATCCATTGTGTCCAGCGCATTTGTATATTTGTTGCCCTCATCATTCTCAAAACATTTGCCTTCAGAGGCTGAGAATGGAAGCCTCAGTGTAGGACCAATCAAGAGCCCGTGGCACTAATTGAAACCTGGGCTACATGATCGCATGATAAACTGTTAAGATTTGGATTCAGGACCCCGCTTGTCAGATCTCTACCTCATTTGCAAAGCCCACAGCCCATCCTGTGGGATGCATTGCTAACATTTAAGACCCGTGTTATTTTGACCTCTTGAGACAAATGGTGGGTCCTATAAAGCATTTCCATTCTTTGGGTTTTTTTATCTTAAAGGAAAAATAGCCCACACATAATATTAATAGGCCAGACAATGATGTCTTTTGGGGAAAACGATTCTTGAAGGGAAGAGAGGTGAAAATGATACACGTTGGGAACTGGTAAGTGACAGCAAGTGACCTGGGTACAGTATATAGATAAACGTGTGAAATACACTTCTCGAATCATAAATGGAGTGGTGCCCACCTACGGGCACCAGCTTGAAGTTAATTGAGAAGTGAGCGGAGAAGAGCGATCTCGTTTTCAAGACCCTTTGCTTCCCAGGTCTCTGCGTATCTCACCATGGGAAAATGCTGCATCAAGGCCTACTTATTTTTTTAAGCGTTTTCTCCTTTTTCCTTACTTTCTCCTCTTCCACCTCCTCCTCCCTCCTCCTCCTCTCTTTTTTTTTTTCTGTTTTGCTAGCCTCATTACAGAATAAGCCTGGTAGACCTGAAGCCATTTTTTAACTGACTTACTCTGGTATTTGTGGCAAAAGAGCAATAGAGAACTTTCTGAAGTTTGGCTCTATGAACTTTCGGCGATGTCCTCCCATGAAGGATTCTAAAAGCACTGTTACAGAACCACCCGGACACTTGAGCAGAACTGTGTCTTTTTTGAGCAGCATTAACAGTGATGAAAAATGCACATCAGGGAATTAGATTGCAACTAATCAAGAGCAATACTTCAATCTATTATGAATGATTTATATATAGTGCACTGGAGATGGTGATCATTAGTAATAATATGATACTCTATTATCATTTCAAGGTCACTTTGGTAATCCTTCTCCAAGGTGACAGTGATGTTTCCTACCTACATTTAAAAAAATTGCATTTAGGTGGATTTACTGTGTAGAAAATTTTAAGTGTTTGCCTTTACTGATATTTTTTTGCCTTAAATGTAATATTTGAAAAATACTAGGTTTGTGGATGATTTGATGGATACATTGGAGCCCTAAGGTTAAGTAAGTGCCAGTCATAAAATACTGGTATGTTACAAGTTGTCCTTTCTCTTTCGCTTTAACTTACCACATTGGAGTTTTGAAGGATTTAAAATATGTAGCTTTAAAAGTCTGTATGAGGAACGTATATTTAAAGTCCTTGGGTGGTTTAAGTGATAAATGTAATGGTCTTGGCTGCTAACAAAAGTTTGTTGGTTGAAGTCCATGCAGGTGTTTCAGAGGAAAGGTCTGGCGATCTACATTAGAAAAGCCAACTATTGGAAACCACATGGAACACAATTCTACTCCCACACATAGGGTTGCTGTGAATTGGAACACACGGCAATGATTTTTGTTCTTTTTGCATGATTTCTTTCATTTTGTTGTTGAGAAACCACCCAGTATTCCATACATCAATTCAGCACCATATTGGGGGTAAACATGTTTTTGGAAAGATATGTACATTACTCAAAAAGTTCAAAGAATAACAATCCAGAAAGAGGGACATTTTAAAAAGAGAAAGGAAAATCATTTCCTCAGATGTTTTATGAACCTTTTAATGGATATTTTACATGTAGTTGCTATTAGGTGCCATGGAATCAATTTCAACTCATAGCAACCCCATATGACAGAGTACAGCTACCACATAGGGTTTCATGTTTGTCATCTGTATGGGAACAGAGCACTAGGTCTTTTTCTATCAAAGTGACTGGGTGGGTTAGAATGGCCAACTTTACAGTTAGCAGTCAAACTTTTAACTGTTGGCACTACCCAATCAAAAACCATACCATACGTACTACCATCGAGTTGATTCCAACTCACCGCAATTCTCAATATGGGTTCTGGGATTGCAAATCTTCATGGGAGCAGACAGTGCCACCTTTCTCTTGAGGCATGGTTGGCGGGTTTGAAACACCCAATGCCTAGCTCAAAGTGCCACCAGGGCTCCAGGGCTCCCAATGTTTTACATTCACACACATGACACAACATACCCATGCATCGTTTTTCAAGGCTGAACATATCATGCACTTAATTTTAATGCACTTTCTTCACTTCCCAATACATTAACATTTTATATGTAAAAAAATACAGTACCTAGTATATATTTGTATAGAGAAAAAGAAAGTAAGAGGTTAAAAATATAAAATAGTTATAAAGAATTATGTTATAATTTCCCTTTCTCTAACTCCTCTAGAGTGTAATTTAGAAGTAGAAAATTAAAATGAGATCGAAGTGACAATTTCCTAATAGTCCCCTATCATAGTTACTGGCTGCTTAATCCATTTTAGAGTGTTTCTTTGTCCACTTAACCAAGATCCAATTATTAGGTGTTTAGGCAGTTTTCAATGTTTACTATTATCAAAAATTGAGAAAAACTCTTCCATATATACCTCTTGGTACACATCTCTAGTAATTTCTTTTTAAAAAGTTATTGGCACATAATGTACATTTCATACAATCCAGTAGTTCAATCATTCAATCATATAAAGAAGAACTGCACAATCATTACCACATCAATTTTAGAACAATCCACCATGGTTAGATCACCTTTAAAATGAATTGTGCAATCACAATCAATTCTAGTGCTCTATCCGCACTCCAGCCTTCATTGTTTACTCCCCAAATCCCCTTTCCCTCCCTATCACCCATTCCTCACCGTTACATCCCCTACAAACCCTTGTATCTGTTATTATCACTGTGCATCCACTCCTCCTGTGCTTCAAAAACTGGGAAACACAACAGAAACAGTAAAAAACAAAATTTAAATAAGGTGGTAGGATAAAATAATAATAATAGAAAGACAAAGATACAAATAACGAGTAAGAAAGAAAAGACCCCTATCAACATTTGAAAAGCCAGGAAATAAATTTCTGTCATAGAATCAGTAAGAGATAATTGCACTCAGAACAAATTCAGATCCGGTTTATAGGGAGGTCAACTGGGAAAAATATTATCTTTGAGCTAGCATAATTAAGATTACAATGGTCTCTGCCTGATTATAAGGCTGTTTGAGATTCTTGTCTATGGCTAGAGGGGATCTGCCAGTGGCTCAGCCTGACTAGATACTGTGCAAATGGGGTTTTGGACACCCACTGTCCTCCATTGCCTTCTACAAATTGGGTGTTTATAATTGTAGCTCTGCTACTTTTACCTTTGCCATATTAGGATTTTGTAATCGTTCTCTTTGTATCACAGAAGCTGCTGTGCTTCCTCCGTGTGGACTTAGTTGACTCCTGGCTTAGATGGCTGCTTGTTTGAATATGAACCATTAAGCCCCAGAATGATAGCCGAGCACCATTGACTTTCTTCGCCACAGTTTGCTGTAGCAACCTTGTCTTCAGTGACCCTTTCCTGAAGATGAATATCGTCGAGCAGGGCCATGTTATCAGAACTCAGTTCTTGAATTGGGCCTAGATATATGTAGGAGCCCAGGTTCCATCTGCTTGTCCATGGGGACTGCATGTCGCAGGGTTACTTTTGCAGGCATAATAAGACAAAATCAAAACTCCGTAAGACCAACTGCATCAATAGCAGCCATAAGCCAACCAGCAACCAAACAGAACACACACACACACACACACACACACACACACAGAGAAAAAATGAAAGTAAAAAAAAGTGACAAGCAGGAAAGCAAAAACTCATATAAACAAAGAAAAACAGCTTTGTCAGTCACCCCCAGGGTATAAGTCAATTGCACTGTTATCATCACTAATTTTCCAAATGACCCAGCAGTCCAGACATGCAGAGTCTATGCAAGTGCAGTTCCATCTTGAGCCACACCCCATGAGTTTTTGCTCTATACAAGTTGATCTCCCATTTGACCGGGCTCTGTTGGTCCTAAGAATGGGGATTGATGTGGGGAGGGCTGGGGGGATAGGACAGGCTGGATGAACAATCTGGAGGAGAAAACAACGGGACTGACAGTTCCGGGGGTGAGTATGGGAGGGGGGGGGGGGGGGGATCTTCTTGGATCAATTCTTCTAAGTGCAATTCTTTATAAACATATAAATATGCAATAACCAAACCAAAAGGGATGCCTATTTTTAAGAGATGATCTCTACTGACAGAATGACCTCTAGAAATATTGTGCCAACTTACAAACCTGTTGAAGCATTTAAAAAAATTATGTGCTAAACACCCATGACTATTTCTACTGTGAAATCAGAGGGAGACATATAACCTCTCACATGGTGTATTAGTCTGGGTACTTTAGAGAAACAAATCCACAGAAACTCGTGTAAAAGAGTTTTATATAATGGTTAACTGTGCAACAAGGAAACATCCCAGCCCAGTGCTTCCCAAGCCCACAAGTCCAACATTCACCCATTAACCCATATGTCTAACACCAATCCACAAAGTCCTCCTCCATCTCACTAAACAGAGGCAACAATGCCGACTGCAGGAGGAAAGCCGAGTCAGTGAATGAGTAAACACCTCAGCGCTGGCAGAGGTCTCCACATGGCTGCTCCAGCACCCAGGGCTGCATCGGGGTAGGTCCATGTGGCTTCTCCTTGGGGATGTCTTGCAGGAAGTCAGCCTTGCA
>NW_022109980.1:5356075-5389945 GCF_000313985.2 Echinops telfairi | reverse complement strand
CCAGAAGCAACCGAGTAAACAGTGTGGCTTTATCTGACCTCTGGCTTGACAAAGAAGGAAAACTTCCATGAGGGAGAGGTCAAACAAACATCTACTCACCATCTTATGATTTGTTTCTCCAGTACCCCACTCCCAAGGTACCATAATGTATCTAAATTATAATCTCAAACAATTGAATTAATGGTTATTTCTCATTTGAAATATTGTACACAATTCTGGTTTTTGAGCTCCTACTGCGTTGTGTTTTCTTGTAGGACAGGGTTTAGCTTTCAACATGAGAAAGGTTCCATCCAGGTCTCATCACTGAGCAGGACTGGGGACAGGTTTCTGCCCACTTCTCCAACTAGGAGCAGAGTTTGAATAAACTCACAGTATGAGGCTCGGAAAAGGTCAATTTTCTAGGCTGTTGACTGGTGTTCGCTGAGGGTGGAGGGTGACGTTCCAAGGAGGAGATCAGCCTATGGGTCGGGCCTCACGGTTTTGTGTGTCCACTAGTTCCCCCAGTCAATGATGATGGGTCTGCCAGTCAGCACCTTGTTTTGTAGTTCTTCTGTCTCCTCCCCTGCTGTTTCCCGGTGCATCCGCCGATGGCAGCCTTGGGGACAGCGGGACTGCTCATCCAGCATTCTGCAGACAAGAACCCTTCAGTGCAGAAACACTTCCTTGTGATCTTTGCCCACAAATTTGAAGACGGGGACCTGGAAGTGTTTTGCAAGGTGTCCCGAGTTGTATACTGCTTTATTGAGTCATCGGAAACACAGCCGTCGCAGATCAGGTAGTACTTGGTGTATTAGTCTGGGTACTTAAGAGAAACCAATCCACAGAAACTCATGTATAAGGGAGTTTTATATAAAGGGTACATGCACATCAAGAAAACATCCCAACCCAGTGCTGCCCAAGCCCACAAGTCCAACATTAACCCCTATGTCCAACACCAATCCACCAAGTCCTCCTCATCTCACAAAGCACACGCAATGACGCTGACTGCAGGAGGAAAGCCAAGTCAGTGAACATGTAAGCATCTCAGCGCTGGCAGCGGTCTCCACACGGCTGCTCCAGCACCCAGGGCTGCATTGGGGCAGGTCCATGCTGCTTCTCCTTGGGGATGTCTTGCAGGAAGTCAGCCTTGCCACCTAAAGCAGGGAACTGCTAAGACAGCTGCATCCTGGTGCGACCACAAAGCAAGAGATCTGAGAACTAGAAAGGCGAGGCTCACCGAGCCAGTTATCCCTCCGCCCTTCAATTAATCCCACATGTGTTTATCGGCCAGGTTGGCACAATTAACTAACTCACGTGGATTATACTAATGAATATCACAATACAATAGCTGCTGCTCAAACCACTCACTGCTACTCAGTGGATTTTGACTCATAGTAATGCCATATATGGTTTCCAAGACTGTTCAACTTTCTGGGAGTAAACAGCTTCATCATTTTCATGAGGAGTTGCTGGTGAGTTGGAGATGCCAACCTTGCAGCTAACAAGCCAAAACCTCACCCACAGCGTCACTAGGGCTCCTGAGCTTCTGCTCCAAGCTGGGTGCATGGAAGACATGTCTTATCACCACTTTAATAATGACTTGTTAAATAAAGGACGTCGTATGGGACATTGGAAAGAGCAAGGAACACAAAGTGCGGGGACATGGATTCTTGTCCTGACTCTGCCGCTTATCAGGTATGTGAATTGGTGCAACCAGTTGACCGCTCTGCGCTTCATTTTCCTGGTCTTACAGCAGGGTTTTGAGAATTAAATTAACTCTAAAGGAAAGCTTTCTGTAAATAGTAAAGACTTGTTTAATGTAAGAAATGGCAATCACCATGAATTGTTTACAGTGATGTAAACCATTTAAAATTGTGGGCATTTCGTATCAAAATGACTAAACTGGGAGGGTGTGGAGTGGGTAAGGGGTCTATCATTCTGTAGGTTCACCCTTTTCTGATGAAGACCGTCTTTGCTAGCAATCTAGCTTATAGAATTGTATAATGTTTCAAGTGGACCTTTATTTTTTAAGACCCTTTTATCCCTTATGAATGATAAAATTAACTGTCTCATAGTAACTGCACCATGCCCCACCCCACATGTATCTGTATATCAGGACGGCTTTGGACCTGCTTGTACATATGGTTGAAGGATAATTTGACCTAATTTATTTACAGGAATTTAGAAGGGGGAACTTTATTCAACTGTCTCCCTTTTGAGTCCCATAACTTGGATCTAGCAAGGTATGTGCATTCCACACTGACATTTACTTTGGGCATTGAATACATTATGACAATGTGAAAAGAATGGGATGTTCTAGTGATCTAGTCAGTACTATTTATTGAGTGTCATCTAAGGGAAATGCTTACTTTAAGTTTTTCAGAAGCTCTTTGACCATGGAATTGGCAACTTGTGTGTGCCCCGAGATTATCAGGCCATTTTTGCAAAACCAAATATACAGGCTAGGCTTAAGGATTTGAATATTCCTGTCAGCTTTCTGATGTATGATTACTAAAGGCAGTGAGGCTCCTTGGCCAATGGGAAGAGCTCTAGAGTGAGTGAGAACAACAAGTGGCTGATAGGCTGTTCACACAACCATTTAGTATCATCAACTTTCAGAAATTAGAATCCGTGCAAAGCGAAAATCTGTAAAAGCAGGAAAATTGAAATATTTTCCCCTAATAGAGTGGTAGAAAAATGGTGAGACTGCATTCTGTCAAAGGCAGAAAACCTGAGAGACCTGAAAAACAAGGCTCTCCCATCAAGTGCAGGCCTCATAGTTTTTTGTTTGTTTTTAACAGACCCCAAATTTTATGATTTTATTTACAAAGCCTCTTTGTTGTACAGAAAGTTAAACTGTGGGTACAATTTCAGTGAAACTGACAGCCACGCATGGTTCAGACTCACCAATCACAGCTACCCAGGCTACGGCGGAGTCTTACATGGAAACTTAACAAGGCTTACAATTTTGGGTGGGTCGAAGTCCCCCGACTTGGTGGTGAATTTCCAAGAGAGACTAAACAGGGGAAGGTGGAATGTCTCAGGAACTATTCTTCGGCTCTTTGGGTGGGTGGGTGTCTTGGGGTTCTTATTTCCTTTTAACTTAAACAGCTACCAAATCCATAAGATCAGTCCAACCAATACTGAACAGTTCTATTTTTTTGCAGGTTATTTGGGGTCTTAGGTTTTGCTGTTATTTCTCACCGACCACAAATAACATTTCTCTGTATCAGTGGAACAGATATTTCCATTTGGAAGATTTTACTGACAAATATTTTTCTCCTAAAATGAATGTTTTGAGTTTTTAGGGAAGGTATTTAGTTCATTTTTTTATTAAACAGATACATTCACTTCTTTATCTATCCTTGAATGTACACATCTGTTGACCCACATACACAAATAATATTAAATGAGAAACTACTGGCTGAAGTTCATTGTGCCTTTTTGCCTGATACCCACATCAATGCTGATACACTTGAAATGGAACACTGGGAGGGTGTTTGCCACTATATTGAGGTCTCTATTAGGTGGACTATGTGAGAAAAATGTAGCAAAATGGGGAGGCTTGGTAAACATACTTTTTATTGTAGAGACCGTAGTAACTAGGGAGGGAGATAGAAAGCCTTGATTTTCTTCTGTGGTAGCTTCATTTTTCAAATATAAATTCTCATTTCAATTTATAAAAATATCACATGGATGATTTGAATCTGTGGTAAGTCTGAGCTATCCCTCGCCGCCTTCTTGTAAAATACAAAGACAATGAAATCTCTGCAATACTGGAATCTACACTGATCTCCCCAAATGCAAAGGATACATTTCTCACTAAAGGCCTGCTCCAACTGGGTTTCAATTCATTGAGATTAACCTGTAATGGGATTTTAAGATAGATTTTTCTGTTTTGACATAGTTTTATTTTGCATTCTTCTGACACCTTACTGCTTCTAAAAGAATACTCTTGCCAAAAATCCAGATTACTTTGATAAAAAGTTCAGAAAATAAAATGACAGGAAAACAACAACAACATACTGAAGAAGGGAGTCAAGATTTTCACATATTGTGTCATTTGTGAAAAGGATTTTCTTAATTTGGAAATTGTGAGTCTGCCAATTGTGTAAGTGACTTTTTTTTCATACGAAGATGTTTATATGTGTGACAAATACTGGTCTTACTAACCTAATGTGAATGAATGGATCAGAATGCAGGAAAAATGCCTAATGGGCCAAGAGAATGCACACTTGTAAAAATAATTGGCACTGAATCTTTAAAAGGTTCACAGAGCAACTAGTTTTCTCCCTCTTAGAAAAGCAATGGGTAAAGACAAGCCCTTGCCTGTCAATCAGAAAACCTGGGATCTATCCTCTGTCTTCTACTACTAGTATCATTCTCTCTGGTCACTTCTCCGCTTTGAGTCTTCGTTTTCTCATATTAGTAATAAAATTTTTGAGCTGAATAACTCCAACTTTATGTCTATTTGACAAATCTTTGAGCCCTACACAATTAAGGACTCTTCTCAAGCAATCAACAAGTAGTCAAGATTGTTGATTTCATTGGAATACAACCACTCCTCATTTATCAACATGGTTAAATTCCAAAGACCACGCTGTTACTAGAAAACTGACACTATGAAAAATGGAGGATGACCACATCAGATCAGAAAATGGAGTATGACTACATCATTGCATTACTGCGAAATCACATCATACATAACTGCCAAATCACTGAGAATCATGTCCCAGCCAAATTGACAAATAACTTTAATATGTCTGGAGTTATTTAATCCTTGCACCTCAGCATTTGTTATTGCTGTCAGATATATGTCATCAATGTGCTAAATAGTTGGATAGTCAATTTTTTACTCTCTTTGTGAGATCATGAAATAACTGATAAGTGTAGAGTAGGTATACACACACAATAGTTAGAAAGAATGCTGCTAGTTTAAATGGTTTAACAAGTTGTTAATTGGGTATTTATTTTAAAACTCAGACTAGCTGTGTACCTAATGCTCTCTCAATAAAAGTGTGTGCATGCACACACCCAGACCCAGTGACACACATATTGACTTTTATAGTAAATGAATTAAAAAAGAAGTTTTGGTAGTAATCTCAAATTTTCCTTATTGATGAAAATACTTAACATTGGGATATTCCTCTTCTGTCCATCTCTTGAAGTTTAACAAACTGCATACTTCACTCCTTCTTGCATGGTGGCCATTCAAGGTCAAGCATCTCACTGTACCCTGGAACCAGCCAAGTGCAAAACCTGATGACTTTAGACTCCAATGCTTTCAATCTGGCACCCTTCATGAACATTGAGTTCATATTAAAGCATTTAAAATATAATCTCCTTTATCTAAATATCACAGCAATAACAACCTGGGCACAGGACAGTGCCTGGGAGCAAATAACCACTTGGAGTTAATGATCTGAGGGGCAGCAGAGGATCATGGACTCTTCCTAGTCAGTACTTCATCCCGATAAAATGTCCTATTCCCGAGGGCACCAAGCTTTCAATAATTGTCCTGTCTCACATCAGATTAAGTAGAGATCATAAATAATGGCATTTAATACATAATAATGAGATGTGGTAATGCAATAAAAGATCAACAATTCTAGTACTACAGAAAGATGGCTAATCTGATCAAACCCAATGAAGGAGCAGTAAATGAAGTTCATGAATCATATTTTAGAAGTGACTTTCACCTTATTGATTTGAAATGAAATATAAGGTAGAATTCATAAGGTTTAGGAGAGTAGTTTCCATTCTTTTGCTCCTTATGAATGATCCAATTTGGAAAGAATAAAAATATGATACTGACATCTATTGTGAATGGATTTTTTAAATAGTGTATGTCCAGTCCACACACACCCTTCCTTTTAATGCTAGATTCATTTTGAGGGCTCTGTATAGCTCTGAACTCAGTTATAGACACCACATCACAAACACACCTTCCCAGAAGAAGCACTTTTCACTCAGTTATTGCTACGGCGAAACATTTAATGTGTCTCTACAATGTTTGAAGTATGATGCTAGGCACTAGAGAGCCAAAGATAAATAAGGAACATCGTCTCCACTCACAAGCTTGTAGAGGAAAGGCGGAAAGTGACCTAAACACAGTGAAACAAAATAAACCAGTGTTGTAGCTTTGGAGCATTTCTGCAGTCATTTGCTCATGGCATTCGGATTATTTTTCTGAATTAAGGATTCTCCTGAAGGCACTGACTCAGTATAGTGAGCCATGTAATGTTATAGACCACCCCAGCAATATGTATGTATGTGTACCCCAGTATATATATGTGTACATGCATATATGTATGCTTATAGGTCGGAAACACTGGGTAGGACAGGCAGGATGATCCAACAAGGAGATGTCCAGGCCCTAGTTTTAGAACCTGTGATTATGTTAGATGACATGGCAAAGCGGATTTAAGGCAGCAGCTGGAAATAAGGTTGCTGACCAGCTGATGGTAAAACAAGGAAATTACTCTGGCTGCTGAGATGGGCCCCATGTTTTAAAAAAGGCCCTTAAAGGTGAGATAGAGTAGTAGAAGACAGAGAACCAGACAGGTGGCAACAACAGGACTGAGTGTAACATTGTTGACATTGACATAGAGGAATAGGGCTCTCCCTCACGAACCCTTGATAAGTTATACATTATTATTTTCATATCTTACATCGTCCTCTGCTGCCATTCACCCACTTTTCTGTTATTCATCTCCCTGAAAAGAGGGTTCTAGATTGATGGGGAAGAAATGGGGAACTGATATCAGGGGCTCAAGTGGGAAAAGAATGCTTTGAAAATGATGATGGCGGCATATGAGTAAATGTGCTTGACATACTGGATGAACGTATGGATTGTGATAAGAGATGTAAGAGCCCCCGATAAAAGTATTAAAAAAAACACACCAGTATGGCATGCTAGGGACTCTCAAGTAATGAGGCTATAAAAGTAAGGAAGACAAATATGTGCCATACAGCCACACACATTGCATTAGTCTAGGTACTTTAGAGAAACAAATCCACAGCAATTTATGTATAAGAGAGTTTTATGTAAAGAAAATGTGCATCACGAAAACATCCCAACCCAATGCTGCCCAAGCCCACAAGTCCAACATTAACCCATTAACCAAGCACCAGTCCACAAAGTCCTCCACCTCACAAAACATAGGCAACGATGCTGACTGCAGGAGGAAAGCTGAGTCAGTAAACGAATAAGCATCTCAGCACTAGCAGGGGTCTCCACACGGCTGCTCCAGCACCCAGGGCTGCATCGGGATAGGTCCATGTGGCTTCTCCTTGGGGATGTCTTGTAGGAAGTCAATCTTGCAAGCTGAAGCAGGGAGCTGCTAAGGCAGCTGCACCCTGGTGCGACCATCATAAAGCAAGAGACCCGAGAACTAGAAAGGCGAGGCTCACCACCCATTTATCCCTCTGCCTTTCAATTAGCCCCACATGTGATTATGGGCCAGGTTGGCACAATTAACTAACTCACACATCGACACCCCACACACACACACAGAGAGAGAAAGAGAGAGAGAGATTGAGAGAGAGAGGGGAGGCCTCTCTCCACTGTTCTCATAGTATCTTCTGTTAATCCCTATTGCCTTTTGCTATCCCGTACCACTCTGGTAACTCAACTAGCTGCTTTTCCTGCTACTGAGCAATGCACTGACTAGTATTGTCTTTCTTAGCTTTTGCCATTCATGGCTTTGAATCATGATTCTGATTATTTATGAGCTTATTTGCTGACTCATGGTTTCTTATTGTCTTCTCTGTGTATTTGGTTGGTTTTTAAGAAAAATTCTACCTCCATTGCTGACAATAAATATTATAAGAAATACTTGTGAATTCATTCAGCTCTGGCCAACCTTATTGGGCTGAGCTTTCACAGTTGAGTTAGCTGCTCATGCATAGTTTGAACTAGAGCCAGGTCTGTGGGTCTTGAGCCTTTTTGAGTGTACCTTAGAAAGAGTTGTGGTTCTGGCAGACTCCCAGAGAAGAAAAGTAACAATAACAAACACTTAATTGAGTACTAACTAGGTGTAAGACCTTAACGAGGGTGGTTCATATTTCTGAATACGATTATTTCCATTTTACAGATTAGTAAACTAAGGCACAGAGGTGTTAGAGTTGAGAAAAAATTCCAGTCCCAAAGTCAAGAAACAGCAGAGCCAGGCCAACTGGCCCTTAATCATTGCTTTTCCAATTGAAGTGAATTTTGAGACATGTGCTCTGCGTGCATGGGAGTTGCTGTTAACAGGAGTGGTGCCTTGCTGACCACCAAAGATTAGAATTTGCCCAGCAATAATTGCTGTTCAACTAAAATTTAATATGCAAAGGGGCAGGGAAAGTTTTGGAATTGCAACCACTTGAACAGAAATAATGAACAGGTTCACACATTGTGATGAATATAACCAATATCACTGAACAATTTGTGTAAAAATTAACGGGAACCTAAACTACTCTGTGAACCACCACCACAAAGAATAAAACACATCTTTTTTAAGATTAAAAAAAAAGAACAGGCCGCAAACCAAGGAAGGGAGTTAGAAAGAGCCAATAAATGACTTATTTCCTAGATTTTCCAGAGAGGAACCTAATTCTGTTAACCTTTTGATCCATGGAGATCCACTTTAGATAACTGATGTATAGAACTGTAAAATAATAGTTTGGTGATTGTTATGACAGCTAAAGGAAGAGATGTTCTATCAAGTGTGGAAAATTTGAGGCAGAGACTTGAGTTGTTTACCAATTACGGTTGCAGAGAGGGGTTGATATGAAAGCCCAAGCATGTATGTCTGGTAACCATTCTTCCTGTATGGCCATATCTGACCTCTCCCTTAGAAGTCTAATAGTTTGTGAGGCCCCTGAAAAAGGAACACCTCTCAGTTGGTCCCACATCCCATCTCACGAAGAATGATTTTGAACATCCTCTGTGGACCACCGATGTCCACTTCCTCTTCTTCCCTTGCCTCCCTCCACCTTGATAAAGTAGGACGCAAGATTAGTAGATAAGTAAGAAGTGGCAACCCACAGGGGCAGTTCTACCCTGTCATGTAGGGTCACTAGGAGTCAGAATTGTCTCCATGACTGGGAATTGGGCTAAGAAGTAAAAAATAGTGTTGTTGTTTTTCCCTAGGACACCAAAGTTGTTACGAATGAGCTAGACACTATTTTCCCCATAAGTTATCTTGTCTCACATGCGATTGATGACGAGCAGCAAGCTGGGCCTTGAGTAAAGTGAATGTGAATTAGGATGAGGACCGGGTTAACCAGAGTAGCCACAGCGACTTCCGGCCTTCCTGTGGTTTTGCTGGGCTTGTGGCTGCAATGTGCCCTCTTCTGCTCTGTAGACGCCCTAGAGTTTGATTCCTTGCTTATCTGACTCAAGTGTGTGAAAATTACCCCAATCGTTGTGTGGAGATTATATATATATAAATTTGATTTAGTTATTCCAGACATGAAGGGGCATCAGAAAGTTCATGGGAAGTTGCCATGATCCTTGAATTCCATTTTCTCGCAAATAATTTGAAGCCTCCTTGCACTGACTGTACATAAATTTAAATTTAGGCAAGTGATTAAGTATAATCTTGCTAAACCTCAGTTTCACCTCAGAAATGGGGATAACAGTATCTGTCTCATAGAGTGTTTGCAAGGTTTAAATGGCCTCACACATAAGACATAAAGCACTTGGCACAGTGTCCGGCATAGACCGTAGTTAATGGTCAATAAATGCTAAGCACTACTCCCACTCCAGGTTTCCTCTGTTACCTGAAAGTAGAATGTTCTTATGAATCCTTTTATAAGTGGAAATGATGTAAGGCAAAGGAGCAGCTACCATTCATTTCTATGGGAAGAACGTTTTGAGTGTTCCCAGAGCCCCAAAATAACCTTCCAAATCATCCCAAACAACACTTAGAAGCTGAAATCACACTTACCGAGTTCCCAGCCCCATTTCCATGCTTGATGTCCAGAAGCTGACTGTCGTAACTGAAGACAGAGCTTAGCGACCCCACTCTCTCGTGCTCAGGCTGTGAGCTGTCTTGCCTAAAACCAATGTGGAACACGAGTTTCACTTTTTACTCTTGTTAAGTATAAGCAAAAATCCTCTTTATTTTGCTCTCACCAAGTCAGCTACTCATGTAGGTCTTTCGTACAAGTGAAATGGCATAAGGGGAACTTTCACAAAGCTGAAAGTACCGATACGCATACTCGCATACTCGTAACGCTACCCTGAGGGCATGAAGAGAGCAATCCATTCAATCTGACTGGGAGGGGGGCTGTGAGGAGCAGGCAGCAGGAAAGGCATCCTGGAAGTGCTGGTATTGAAAAGCATTGGAGCCAGGCCAGAAAGTGAAGACTAGTGAGGGGTGGGGGATGGTACTTTGGTATCATCAGATGGACAAAGAGTCAAGGGATTGAAAGTTGGAATCGACTCACTGGCAGTGAGATTTTGCAGCAAAACCAAAAAAAAAGCAGTGATTTAGAAGTACTGAAGATTCTAGTCTCTTAGAGGAACTACAATCATTCTGTACAGCTAGACAGTGATGTGGAAGGTGGATTTATCTCTTCCCTTGAGTGAGAAGCTGGGGAAAGATGAAGATGTACCATGTGCTACTAAATAGCATGGTTTTCCTTGTCGGCCAGTGGTTTTCTGATACTGCTCGTGATGTTTGAAGTCTGGTGTACTGCCTCTGTCTTGTTGAAGAGAAACTTTGAGAAAAGACAGCTAGGAATACTGTTTAAACAACATTTCTATATAAAGAAGCGACTGTGTGTGTGGGGGTGGGGTGGGTGGGGGGTTCATAAGTATAGTTGTGATTTAGCAGGTTCATACTGGTCATAGTTGGAGTGGACAAAACTGAAGGCGAGAAACCACTTAAGGAAACCACTTAATGCTATAGGCCCGATGAGACACAAGGAAGGCCTGGTGGGAATATCTCCATGGGATCCTGATGGAAAACCCAATGCCATCGCATCCCTTCCAACTTGATGGTCGCACTACGTAGGATTTTTGAGACTGTGGATCTTTATGGGAGCAGATAGCCCATCTTTTCCTGTCAGAGCTGCTGATGAATAGCAGGCCAACACTTCCCCGGTAGGGCCACCAGGGCCCCTTGGTACCATGATCGAGGTATATATTTGAACGGAGGTTCTCAAACTGGAACAAGCACGCAAAAAGACAAACGCTGGGCCCTACCCACCTGAGTTTTCTGCTTCGAGAGGCCCACGTCCAGCAAGTTCTCGGGGGCTGCTGATGCCATTGGTCCAGGGACTGCATTTGGGGTTGAGACATGCTAACTCCACATTACTGACCAGTCTGGATCATTCATTAGATATGAAGACTGAGGGGAAGGAAGGAGTCGAGGATGACACTTAGGTTTCTGGCTTTGGAGCCAGGACAGCTGGTGACAGCACTCCGTGTTACTGAGAGCAAGTTTCAGCTGAGCTGGGGAAAAAAAGCCTATGCCCCTAGTAAGGGCATTCCAACTGAAAATCTATCAACTGGATTTGTGTTCGAGTCGGGGCTCCTCTTCCGGACAGCCTGGCCACTGACTTTTGCATCAACTTCTTCCACTCCCTCCTTCATCTGTCTTGGTGTTCTTCGCTTTCAGGTTCTGGGACTATTGAGGATAATGGGTTCTATTTTAGGCTTGTTGAGTTTGAGGAGCTGCTGGAGCTGCTGGGACCTCTAAATGAGAGAGCTCAAAAAAATAATTCAGGTTTCATTTTGGTGTGTGTGATTGGTTTTCATTTAACATGAACTATCTTCCGTCACTTTGGTCATTATCTCTTTTCCATGCAAAATTTGGCATCATCAGGATATAGGCCTAGATGTAGTTAGCTTGACCTTTAATCTAGTGACTTCCTGCATATTTGCAGTCAGTCCTATAAGGAGTTGTGCGTGTTAAATGTGCTCTTAACTGACAGTCATCTTTTTGTCCCCTCACAGTAAAGATCAGTGAATCCAAAGTATGATGTTCATTTTTAAATTCCCCTTGAACACGCCTGTGACCTAGCTTTCTCGACATTACTTGTTCACCCCCTCCCCACTCAAAAAAATCAACTATGGTAGAATCGCCATGCTGTTAAGTAGGGGAGAGTGAGAGAGCACCAGATAGGTTGGCGTTTTCTTTCTTTCCTTTTTCTTTTATGGTCTATTTCAGTAATGGCCAGATTTTGTACCTTAACGACAAGCTCTCTCTCTAAGGTTGAGAGCAGTCAGATAAAAGATCCTAAAAGGCAATGCAGTACTACACGCCAGGGTGAGATGAGGCAGAGCCTAGGGCCTTGTTGAGGTGAGAGGCGCAGTAGAAGGAGGTTCTCAGGGAGAACCATTAAACCGGTCGACTGGCTTTTGTTGCAGGTGGGCAGTTGTACTGGTGACTTGATCTTTATAACTTACATTCATGGCTTTACAGACTACATCTGGGGAACGACATGCACTAGCATATGAAGATGCTCAATTCACTCGTCAGTGTCCATACAGTTCCACCAACCCTCACAATTGTGAGAAGAGGGTCCATCCCAACCATTCCCTGCCTTAAATAAAATGGCAAAAAGCGACAACAATGTCAGTCATTCTCCTGGGAGTCTGCTCACTTTAGTGACTGATTTGGAATTTGTGGATTGTGTGACTTACTTGTTGTTGGTGAGAGGGAAGGCTCAAGCATCCGAACCTTAACGGCAGATGTGATTCAATTTCTTCAACCATTTAGCTCCCATCTTTCAAGGAAAAGAGAAGCATTGCTCAGTTGTTATCTTCTGTCCCCTAGAAAAAAACCCACACAGGGGATGGGGAAACAACAACCACAACCCAAAACAACCTCATGCAACTCAAAATAAAGCTTTGCTCTTTTGCTAAGTGTTTACAGGATGAGGCATGCACCCAGGTCCGCCATTACGAAGTCTCTCCTTGGGTGTTCTGGAAATGGGATCTGAGGAAATAGAAACGGGCCTTGTGGTTTCGGGGCAATCTCTCGGAGCAGAATGCGTAATTTCAGCCCCACGGCCCTGCTAATCTGACAACAAAACGTAACAGCCGCTTTTTGTAAAGGGTGCGGACTGGTGGCGGCGGCAGATGCCTGTGTTTTCATAGACCTCTATCTCACCGTAACAAACTTGAAATCACCGTTTCTTCAGCCCCACGCCCTTCTACAGTAAATTGAGAATTGTGATATATTCTTTCTTCGAAAGGCAAAGAATCCCAAGAAAAGAAGGACAAAAAGTGTGAAATCAGTACAAAGGGGCAATGTCATCCCAGTCAGTGGGGCACACTACCGGAAGACGACAGGGTCTTTTCTATTGGACAGGTGTGGAACCGGCAATCTTCAAATATTGTCCTATTTTCACTAGATGGCTGGCAAATGTCAGCTGAAACTATTCAACTTAGTTGCCTTTAAATGACTGATTTCTCTGGAGCACAGCAGCTCCCTATTTTATCCCAGGCAGAGCTGTCACTGCTGCACGTGAACTTTACTTTTCAAAGATACACTTTCGAGTGACATGGTCGATGATCAGCGTCCTCTTCCTAACACTCCAGGTTTCAAGTGCCCTTCATTTTCGTGCCCCGCCCCCAGCTTTTGGCAGAAGCGCCCTGATTGAGGCTTTCCTTTCTTGTATGTACAGGGCATGACTTCAAAGTGAATGATGCATTTGTGTGCATGCCCCTCATTCTGCCTGACCTCTGCAGACTGGATTTGGGCCATGTGTCACATCACCAGCTGTTTCCGGATGTGAGTGCCACTTTTGAGTTCTAATTTGCACCAGGCTTGGGGTTTTCTTCCTAAGAAGGCGCAGGCAGCGCCTCTTCATTGTATTGCCTGACAGTCGTTCGAGGAGGTGGAGGAAATTACTCCACGAAGACCTTTTAGGAATTCTAAGAAAGGCTGGTTTTCCGTTAAGTACACTTTTGTAAGTCATTTTGTCATTTGGTAAACACACAATGATTATTCCTTGAGACCCATGAAATATTCATTAGACAGCGAAGTGAGGAAATCACGGGACTATTAACGACTAGAAAGGCAGTTGGGGCAGGGAGGTGTAGGGGACTGTCTGACCCCAGGAAAAATCAATCAGTATTGTCATCGAGATGAGCCATAGAATGCAAACTTTTAAAAAGGTTATTTCCATAAAGTCTGAGGAAATTTTGGCCTCCATTAAGATTTTTTGTCCCTGAGAGCCTAAATTCTAAGTACGGGATCTGCTTTGTCTGCAGAATGAAAAAGCAGATCTTCCCTTAATCATTATCCTGGGAGCTGAACATCCTGCTACATTTGAATAAAAATGCCTACTTCATTACTGATGGGAACACAGAGTTCAATGTACCAAATGATTTACAGTAGAGCTGCCTGACAGGGCTACCTTACAAATGAACAGGCTGTTTCAAGAATGGTCATAGATGTTAATGTGTTTAGCATCAAATGAAGTACACAATGCCCACCAATTCTGAGGAATCTGCCAAATGCAGGAGGTCTCAACAAAGGGGATGGAGTTGGGGTGGGGGTCGGGACAACTATACCCTTTTGCCCTTTTAAGGTGCGATTATACCTTTAAATGACATAGAAAGTGATGTCAGGGACAACAGGATTTTTGGCTCTATCAACAATCCCGTCAGATTTTCCCCACTAGTGAAACTATCAAACAGTGAAAGAGCCGAGCAGCAGAGAACCTTGAGAAACGATTTGCTCCAGGCTTCTGTTTTCAAGCGAGCCTGTGGATGTTGTCACAGAGGGTAAGTGGGTCTTGTCAGTCCCGTCAGCAGTATTAGGCCTACGGGATTCTTTCTTTAGTGACTGTTGTTACCTCGGTCCCAGCCTTGGTTCGAAGCCCTTTAAAGACATGAAAAAAAATGACTGACAAACTATGAACAGAGCACGTTTGCTTCCTCTGTGCTTTCCCCCTCCCCTTCTTTTCGTCACCTCACAGACCTCCGTGGCTCCCTTTCCCACTGCTTACTCCTTGGCTTTGCCCTTGGACCCCCTGAGGACTGTCTTAGGCCTGTTGCTGCCTTTCAGTGTCTGAAGGTCTCTCAACTCCTGTGTCCTCCTTTTTTTGTTCCCCTTCATCTTTTTCATTATCGTGGAAGTTAACTCGGATTTCTTGTAGAAATCAGAGATTATTTCATCGTTTTGCCTTCATCTTTGTAGCTTTGCACTGGATCAAAGAACTCACTCAAAACACTGCCATCGAGTCAATGCGGACTCATAGCGATCCTCTAGGGCTGGACAGAGCTGTCCCTGTTTATGGGAGTAGAAAGCCTCGTCTTTCTCCCAAGGAGTGGCTGGTTATGTCGAACTGTGGACATTGTGGTCAGCAGCCCAACGAGTAACCATTATGCCACGGTCTTGATGGTGTAGTAGTTACGAAAGGTACGCAATCTGAAAGCACCAGCCGCTCCTTGGAAGGAACGATTGGGCTTTCTACTTCTGTGAAGAGTTACAGTCTCTGGAACTCAAAGGGGCAGTTCCACTCAGCCCAATAGGGTTGTATGAGTCAGCACTAATTTACTGGAAGTGAGTTGATCAATGAAGGGAATAAAATTGGCCAAGAATTTACATGTAGCCTTGATGGTTCCTCCTAGTGCCTTAAGATACCGTATTTAATGGTAACACATGTGGGTAAGAATGGGTTACCCGATGCGCTGTTGTGAGGTCAGGCATTTCAAACCCATCTGCTGCTCCTAAGGAGAACAACGAGGTTTTCTGCTTCCTGTAAAGATTTTCAGCCTCGCAAACCCAAAGGGACAGTTCTTCCCTCTCCTGTGGGGTCACTGTGAGTCAGAAACGTCCCTATGACCGTGAGTAAGAATTGGTACAGAGTTGCTTATAGAGTATTCATTAAATAATAATTTCCCACTTTAAATGACCAGTGTGCCAAACTGCAAGAGAACCTTTCTTTTTCCTTTTCATTCCTGACCTTGGAAAAGAGGGTGAATATGTTTCTTTATTTTATGTTTTCTCATTTTAAAATGTTCAGTCACTGACACACACACACAAGGGGGGTTTCAAAAAGTTTGTGGTCTAAACTGGTGATACAAATCATTAAAGCTCTGTGCTGCTAACTGATGACAGGTCAGTGATGTAGTGACAGTGCCCTAAGATTTCACGTTGTCCTGCTAACTGCAAGGTCAGCAGTACGAAATCACCAGTCACTTGGCATGGGGAAAGATGAGGCTTTTGACTCCTGTAAAGAATTGCAGTGCTGGAAACCCATAGGGGCATTCTATCCAGCCCTATGGGGGTCTCCGTGAGTCAGAATTGACTCGATGGCAGTGAGGGTCTTTTGTTGTGTTAGTGGCTCTTAGGGAGAACAGACCTGGTGATCTGCTCCTACAAAGATTATAGCCAAGGTAACCTAGGGGCAGTTATCTTGTTTTAAAGGGTAGACTATAATTCAGGATCCACTCAACAGCACCTCGCTACAAGAGGAAAGGGAATTTAAATGAATCCTGAATTGATGAGCTCCTATGCTTTAAGGGCAATTAGGGCATCATTTTATCCATAGAAGGTAAGATACTAAGTTACATGAGAATGGAGACTACATAGCTTTATTCACTGCTGTATCCTCAGCACCTGCTCTGTACCGGACAACTTGCAAGTATTGAACAAAGGTGGCTTGAATGAACTAATAAATAAATGCCAATCATAATGATAACTGTAGTGTCCTTCCAAAAGAGCACAAAAATCTTCCGATGACTTGCCTCATTCACTGTATAATATATTAGGCCGAGGGGATAGAATCTAATATACTGAGCTTTTTCCATATAGTCATATATTTAAGACAATCATTGAATCTTTACATACACTTTCTGTCCGTGCTAAATTATGCTTCTTGTGGGAGATCATGGCATGATTCTACTTGGGCACCACAAATTATCTTGATAGGGTGAAGTGTGTTTTCCTGTCTGCCTGTAAAATGTGGACTACTAGTAAATTCCTTTCAGTGTCATGTTTGTGATGAGATGAGGCTGGTTTCTTTGGGTTTGACACATTTCAGTCTGTCATCCTGTCCTTAGAGATGTTGAAAATTAAATGGGGATATTTAAATAATTTAATTTATAAGCTTGCGTACAGCTATGTGGTTTATCAAGCCAGATGTCAGTAGCCTCAGTTTCTTGCCAGCTCAGATACTACCAGAACATAAATTAAAGTTGGTCCTACATGTCAAGGATATACCCATATAATAGACAGAAATGTTCTCTCAGATAACCCATATGGGTGTCATCTGTCTTTTCTGGGCAGTGCTGTTTTTATATAATTATTGCCAAATTTTGAAATCAACACAAGTATAGTACATTATAAAACAAACTCAATTGTATTTCATGGGAAATCTGTTCCTGGTGTACATGATTGCATAACTCAGGCTCCTGTAATATCATGTCTGTAATATAGTATTCCAGTTTAACACTGCCCTGTCCCTAGAAGTTCTGCTGTGCTGTGTTTCAGATGCAATAGATTCACTCAAGTTTCTGTGGTTCTATTGTCAGTATTTCCAGTTTCTTAAAAAAGAAATTGATCTAAACCACGTTTTAGCAGAATGTTTTCCCTAGTGATAAACCATGCTTTTGAACTCTTCTTTCTCATATAAATGGGAAACAAACAACTGCCTCTATGTAATTTGGAGCCCCTGGGTGGAACAAACACTGACCATGCTTGCTACCAACCAAAAAATCGGTAGTTCAAATCCAGTCAGAGGCCTCTTTGAAGAAAGGCCTGATAATTTACTTCTGAAAAAAAAAACACCAGTCATTGAAAACCCGATTGGGGCACAGTTCTACTGGGACACACAGTTTGAAGTGGTGAAAACCATGTGTGAAACAAAGGCATGAGGATCTCTCCCTTTAAAGCACATACCTGCCATGGGACAGACCTGGGGTAAGGCTAGGCAGGCTTTTCGTTCTTCGTTTATGAACTGAAAACCAAACTCAATGCCATTGAGTTCATTCCAATTCATACAACTCGTAACGCCCCATAGAACAGAGTCAAATTTACTCTGTGAGTTCCTGAGACTATAACTCTTTACAGAAGTAGGAAGCCTCGTCTTTCTCCCATGAAATGGCCGGTGGTTTTCAACTGCTGACTTTGCGAGTTGCAGCCCAGTGCATAAACACTATGTCACTAGGGTTCCCTATAAAAATAGAGTATTAGGCTGAACCATCTCTGAGTTTCAACAAAAGCTTTAAAAATCTTCGAAAAATGTGAAAGTCTCAACCTCTATTTCAATGAAGTTATTTTTTTTACCCTTTAAAGCTGCGAATATTCAAAGATACAGGACTCAAATTTTATTCCTCCTACCTCATTTTGGATTTCGACAGCATTTTGTGATCTGATTGTGCGTATGAGTGTGTGTCTGAGAGTATGTGTGCATTAACATGGTGGCCCCAACTACATGGCAAGAATATCAACTATAAAACCTCTGTCTTAAACCCCCCTGGTTCCTTCCGTGAGTCTGCTACATTCTTCCAGAGTACAGAAATCTAGTAATGGATGTGGATGCTCATCACTGATAACCTGGCTTGACAAACTTGCATTAGGAGCACAGGGGTCTCTTTATAGGGAAGGTTTTTATGCACTTGGCAGCTAAAAAGAAAGTCTAGAGACAGCATCTGTAGTTATTATTTTAGGACACTTAATTGAACGAATACTAAAATTGTAAAGTATATTTTCCTGGGTCTTCAGATCTGAGGATCCCATTTGTGAGACACAAGGTCCTATTTGGCACAAGAGAGAGCCTTTGGTCATTTTCTTTCTTGGACCCCGAGTATCAACTTTCGAAACCAATTTACCAACATGATGTGAACACACACTGCATGGCAGGTACTGTGCTCCCACTGTGGTGGATTGGAGGAAGGTTGGTATTTGTAAAGATTGAGAAGATGTAAGTCTTTCCCTCAAGGGGTCCAGAGTAGAGAAGGTGAGATGTATTCAATATGAAACTAGACAGAAATGAACTAACAAAGAGTCCCTTCTATATCATATAATGAGAAGAGGGATGGAAAGATATATGAAGTGGTTGGGGGTCACATACAAGGCCGTTTTCTATCTTCTAAAATAGTATCTTTGGAAATGTATGACAGAAAGGTGACATTGCTTTGGGCTTTAGAAAACGACTGGGAACTTGCCTGTCAATGAAGGTGAGGAATTGTATCCAAGGTAGTTCTATTAGAGTTAAGTCAGAGCACAAAGATAGGCTATGTCTGGCACATCTGAGGGACCATCTGGTCTGGCTAGATTATGGGATGCTTAAGAAAAGAGTTTTAGAAGAAAGACCCGGAGTGACAGGCCAACTTCATAGCTGCAAGGCACGTTCATCGAATTTCCAAGTCCTTGTATTTATCTCGACGTTGGACAGATCCTTGAGCATTTTCTAAAAGAAATGAAGGCCACGGAGCAGGGAAGATGGTCTATAAGAGGAAACTGTGGAAATGCATTCATTCCTTCCTGTCATGCGCTTTTCACAATCAGCTCCCTCCCTGTTCTCGTGTGTTCAAGACAGTTATCTCCCACGCCACCCCCACCCCCATTTTTTCTCTGGCATGAATATTAGGAATTATGAGATCATCACTGTTCATTTTTTGACTTTATTAGTGCAGAGCAGAGCCCTGGTGGTGAGTGGTTACTTACGCATTGGGCTGCTAACAGTAAGGTCAGCAGTTCAAAACCACCAGCCACTCCTCAGGAGAAAGAAGGGGCTTTCTACTCCCATAAAGACTTACAGTCTTAGAAGCTCACAGGGGCAGTACTAATCTGTCCTATAGGGTTGATATGAGTCAGCATAGACTCCATGGCAATAATTATTATTTTTTGCAATTAGTATAGAAAAAGACTTTGTTTGCATCTGAAGCTGAAATCTTAAAATGCATACAAAGAGGCAGGGAAATAAATGGCGGCCCCAACACTGCATCCTGACTCGCCTTCAGCAAGTTGAGAAGGCGGGCCTTCCTTTCCTGGGTCTGTTTTCCTGTTGGACGCTCCCCACAGGTTCTCAGGGACTTTGGTTACTCCACCTTCCTTTGCGCCATTTTCCTTTCCTCAGGAAAAGAGAGGAAAGAATGTCATTTGGGACCCTGAGTGACTCTCAGGGCTTAGTGCAGTGGTTCTCAACCTGTGGGTCATGACCCCTTTGGAAGTTGAACAGCCCTTTCACAGGGGTCACAAGACCATCGGAAAATATATTACGATGCACATTATGATTCATAACAGTAGCAAATTACAGTGGTGAAGTAGCAACGAGAATAATTTTCTGGCTGGGGGTCACCACCACATGAGGAACTGTATGAAAAGATGGTGGCCTTAGGAAGTTGGAGAACCACTGGCTTAGCAGGATGGGCTCCCAGCGAAGTTTGCGTTTTAACAGGGAGATAAAGGCCCTTCTTGAGGTAAATAGCAAGTTAAAGATTGACTTTAAAAATTTGGGCACAACCTAGTCCCCTGAGGGAGGCATTTGTTACCGAATCCTGCTTATTACAAACAAGTCCCTGGTAATACCTCATGTCATGATCTTGTCTAATAATAACTTATTTGAAGTTTTACTATTTCTTGCAACTGGAATAAGAATACTTAGCTAACATTTTATAACCAAAACAGCAGGAAGAAGGATTATATCCCCTGCTGTATCTATTTTACACTTACCATTTCCCTTAATAGTAAAGAATAAACAATAATTTAACCAGAGGGAAAAAAGAAATAAGCACTTTTTAAAAAGTTAATGAAGAAGTTGCTTTCTGGGCTGTTGCTTCTTTCCTATGGGACCTTAATTTTGTACTCATATATTTGCTGAGTTTAGGAAACAGGCTTTTGATTGGCAAGGAGATTTTTAGAGTTTTGAATCGAAGCTTAACTCTTAAAGGGAGTATGTCTGATGTTAGCACATTAGAATGAATTCCAGGTGTTTGGTATCAAAACAGAACTAAAACTACTCAAAACATCCAGGGTTAGATATAAACTAGTTATCTCCATTCTTTAAAAAGCAAAGCCATGGCCTGCCTGAGAAGCAAATTAAGAAAGGGGGAAATAACTCTGCTTTGTACTAGCCATGTGTGGCCACCATAGTCAGTTTGTTAGTCAATTCATTGTCATTGGATTTCTGAATTTTTTTTTCATCCTACATTATTGCCATCTTTAAAAGGAATGTGGCCATTTTTCAGCTCCATGCATTGATAAGCAGGTACACAGCTCCCATTGTTTTTCATGTGTGTCCAATTTTTTGCCACTCTGATGGACAATGTGTGACAAAACCGAAGTTAGTTTGTTGTTTTTTTACTACCTCAATAGAAAACCGCTTCAGCAGGAGGTGCAGTTGAATACCTCGTGCTCACAACTAGAAACAATTCACTTCAGCCTACAAGATTGGGAGTACCTGTGGTACACTTGACTGAGCACTGTGCCTTGAGAGAGAGGCAAAGAAGATGTGGCTTCTTCCTTTGAAACGCTTGCCTTCTAGGATAGGGATGGGGACAAGGACCATTTGGATATGTATAATATCGTTCTTGTGCCATACTGGTCAAACATCTAATGAACTTTCTCCCAATGTGATGATTGGATGGCTTCTCTTCAATGAGGTATGTGGTGTTAGCTTGCATTGATGATTTCATGGGACTTGCAGGGCCTGCAGGCCGGATGTTCCCCACCTCTGTTTTAGGATGATAAAAACTAACTGAACACATGCAAAACATATTGGTTTTCTAGTGCTGTGTAATGAATCATCTTAGATGACAACTTTAAACAACACTGACTTATGACCTCAGTTTCTGTGAGAAGTCTGTTTGGGCATGACACCTTGATGGTTTCATTGCTCAGGGTCTCTCGGTGCTGCAGTCAAGGTGTTGGCTGGGCTACATTTTCATCTGGAGGGTCAATTGGCAAAGAATCCACTACCAAGCCCTTGTAGGTAGTTGGAAGAATTCATTTCATTGAAGTTTCAGTACACTTGTCAGATGTTTTCTTCCTCTCAAAGCCAGTGATGGAGAGAGAGAGGCTTTGCTGCTTCAAGTCTCTAAATGTAGGGGCAATCTTCAATCCTTTGGAAAGGACTCTCCTGATTACGTCAGGCTCACCCAAGATTTCTCTTTAATGGACTTTAAAGCCAACAGATTAGGGACCCAAATTACATTTGGGTCACCTTTGTCATAGTTTGCTGATTAGAAGAAGCAAGCCACAGATTCCATGCACACTGAAGGGGAGTGAATTACACAGGACGTCACTCACTAGTTATTGCCCTAGTTTGTGTGTGCCCCATTCAAAAACCCTCGAGCAGCGGTTCTCAATCTTTGGGTCATGACCCTTTCACAGGGGTCACCTGAGACCATCAGAAAACACAAATATTTCACAATATATAATGTTTATTATATATAAGATGTTATATAAAGATTATATATAAGTATGTATAATGTTTATTATAATGTTTACACATATATAATATAAACAATATATATATATTATTTGGGGATTAATCACTATGCTTTAATTATGTTTAATTATGTTCAATTTGCAACAATGAATATACATCCTGCATATCGGATATTTACATTATGATTCATTATACTAGAAAAATTACAGTTATGAAGTAGCAACGAAAATCATTTTAGGGTTGGGGTCACCACCACATGAGGAACTGTATGAAAATGTCACGGCATGAGGTAGGTTATGAATCACTGCACTAGATGCACGCATTGACAATACAAGTATCTTAATGCAGACGATAAACTTAAGCAGAGAACATGCACAAAGACCGAGGGAACCCAACAAAATGAGGATCTTTTCGTAGGAGGGTTTGTTGATTCAGCCAAAATATTCTTAGAACTTATGTATTTTATGTACCAGGCCCTGTGCTAAACTCTGGGGCTGTAGTAAAGGCTGAATTGTAATAAGCTACTTGGGTAACTCATTGTATGCTTTCCAACCAGAATGAGCTAAGAAGGACAGAAAATGAATCAAGCTGTAGTAATACATATAGTAACTTTTTCTTGCCCATTACTCCTAACCTTTCTCTTGCCTCCCTGTCTTGCAATTGACTTGATGGCAATGGGCTTGGTTTTGAGTTTGTCCCCCTGCTATTCCTTTCCACGTGCCCCTGACTTTGATTTGCCACCTCCATTTCATTAGTAGTAGCTGGAGCCACAATATAATGCCTTCTTTGTCTTCACTACCACAATGGGCAGTTCACAGCGTTTGAGTCAGGTCATCAATGGTAGGCCTACTGCGTTGTTCTGTGTCTTCTATCAAGAACTAAAAGCCTAAAAATCGTATGATGTGGAGATTCCTATCCTCAATCTCAGTCTCTTGAAGACCTATAAACTTCAATTCCAAAAGATTTGGGGACTGTGTTAGGTGTTCTTGTTTGAAGAGAGAGATACAAAAGGAATAAGTGACAACAAATATATGAACTTTTATTCACAAGCTTCTTTGATCTTACTTGGAGGTGACATACACAAACACATGTAATGCATGCTCACACACACACATTTTAAGTGGCTTTGACTGAATTTCTCACTCTCATTGCCAGTGCGTCATTCTGAAAATCCCCCAATACATCCTCTGACACAAAATTGTGACTTCTTCATTCTACTCTCTTTATTTACTTGTTGAGGAAAGTGTGTGATACTTCGAGATCCCACGCTTGAGTTCTTTCCGGTGGTGCATGTGGCACAAAGGGCCTGCCCAGCTCACGATGTATTTCCAGAGGACATGACGTTTGTTTGAATCCCTTTTTGTTTTGTTTGTAACCTTGTGGGTCTGTCACCATTCCTATCTCATACACAGGATAGTTAGATAAGTGGGATAAAGGAAAATCCAGATTAAAACTTAGATATTCTCACTCCAGATCCAATTTCATGTCATACTTAGAATTAACAATAAGGAAGTAGGAAATGCTAAACACCATATAGAAAACAAAAGGATTTAGCTTTATCAGCTCTACCATAGAAAGAAGATTTTCTCTCTATTTAGGGGACCCCATTTACCCTTTTAATTTTAAAGCTCAAAATCATGGAGGCTGAAATTCTATATGCAGCTCGAGTATTTTCCATGTAAGGGCTTGTGGAAATAGAAGTTGTGCCTACACTGAACTAGAAGGGCCAATTCTGGGAATAGGCACTATGTGTCCCATTTGTTTCCTGATCACTCTACTGAGAGTGGAAACAGGCTTCCTGTTCTCACTATGATTGTAATGATGTGAACATCTGCCCATTGGGAATGCTACTGAAATCACCAAATAGCTTCACGTAGACTATTGCACAACTGACAGGATGATAAATTTCAGGACACTGCTAACTGCAAATTCTACTCCACTTTGGGATATTTTCAGTTCATTCCAGTTTTCCTTAGATTTTGTGCCCTGTCCACTCTCCAGGCTATGTGAGACCAAATATGGAGTATGTTTTGCATTTTGTAACCTTACTCTTGGTATCCAGGCTTTTACATTGGGTATTGAAAAGACGATTTGGTCACCTCAAGCTACCCTACCCTCTTATGGGAGACAGTGTGTCAGGCAGGCATTAAGTAAGTTGAAAGGTTTGAGCATTTGCTTCTTACTTGTATAAATGTCTGTCAAGTTCATTTTAAAGACCCTCAGGGATCAACTGCCTTGTTTGTTTTCTGCAGGTGAAACATAAAGAGTTAACACAGTGCAATAGTTACTGACGGCAGCAGCCCCAAATCAGTCTAGTTATGGGCATTTGGTTATAGTCAAAATAGAAGGTATAATTCCATAATTATTTAGTTACCATTTCACCTGTCTTTCATTATTCATAACTCATTTTACAGACACAGTATATGCCAACTCTAACTTCCAGACCTTGTTGGTAGCCTGCTCTTTCCAAATTAAATTTAAATATGCTAATTTCTCAATATAGAAATATAAACATATGAGTCTTCTATATTATAAATATTAGACTAGTAATCTGAGTCCTCTAATTTTACTTATGGTCACTGTTATTAACTAGCTGTGTCATTTTGAGAAAGTCACCTGTTTTTAGGCCACCATTGTCTAAGCTTCTGGTGATGAAAAATCAAGGTGATAATTTTAGGTGCAGTTGAGACAAGTTCAACTCATAGTGACCCTTTGTACAACAGAACAAAACTTTGTCCCAATCTATGTCTTCCTAACAATTGTTGCTGATGTTTGAGCCCACTGTTGCAGCTATTGTGTCAGTACAACTTGTCAAGGGTCTTCTTTTTACTCAGACCCTGTACTTTATCAAGCATGATGTCTTTTTCCAGGGACTCACCTCACCTGATAACCTGTCCAAAGTACTTGAAAGGAAGTCTCTCCATCCTTGCTTCTAAGGAGAACTCTGTCTGAATTTGTGCCCAAGTAAATTTTGTTGTTTCCCTGGTAGTCCATGATACTTTCAACATTCTTCGCCAACCCTATAATTCAAATGCATCAATTCTTCTGTTGTTTTTCTTATTCACTCATCAGTTTTCATATATAATTGAAAATACCATGTCTTGACTCAGGCACACCTCAGTTCTCAAAGTGACATCTTTGCTGTTTAACACTTTAAAGAAGTCTTGAGTGGCATATTTTCCCAATATCATAAATGGATTCATTTCTTGACTGCTGCTTCCATGAACATTAGTTGTGGGTTCTAGTAAAAATGAATTCCTTAATTTGAATCTTTTCTCCTTTTTTCAAGAAGTTGTTTATTGGTCCAGTTGTGAGGATTTTTTTAAACGCTGAGGTGTAATAAAGACAGAAGACTGCACTCTTGGATATTCATCAGTACATATGTCAAATCCTCTTCACTGTTAACAAGCAAGGTGTGTCTTCTGCATATTACAGATTGTGCCATATGCATAAGGAGCCTACCTCCAATTCTTCCTATAGTCCAGCTTCTCAACTTAGTTTCTCAGCACAGAATAGGTTTGTTGAAAGGCTACAACCCTGATGAGCAGCTTTTCATTTTTTAAACGATTCAATATCTGTTTGAACAATTGCCCCTTGATCTTCACATGAACACACTGAAACATTCTGGAATGCACATTTTTCTCAACTCGATCTATACTTTGTTATGATCGTCACAGTTAAATGTCTTTGCATAGTCAATAAAGCACACATAAGCATTTTTCTACTAGTTTCTGCTTTGAGCCAAGATCCATTTGATGTCAGTAATAATAACCTTTGTTCCACATCCTCTTATGAATCAGCTCAAATTTCTGACAGTTCCATGCTGATGTACTGCTGCAAAAGTTTTGGAATTATCTTTGGCAAAATTTTACTTGCATGTGATAATCAATGATTTCTGCATGTTGCTGGGTCACCTTTTTTTGAAATGGACACAACTGTGGATCCCTTCCAATCAGGTGTCAGAGTAACTGTCTTCCAAGTTTCTTGGTACAGAGAACTTCCAGTGTTCATTCAGTTTATTGAAACATTTCAGTTGATGGTCTATCAATTTTTAAAGCTGCGCTTTTCAGTAATGTTCCAATGCAGGTTGGGCTTTATCTTTTAGTACCATTGATTCTTGATCACATACCACCTCTTGAAATGAATAAATGTTGATCAATTCTTTTGATAAAGTGACTCTGTCTATTCATACCATCTTCTTTTGTTGCTTCCAACATCAGTAAACATTTAGTCCATAGGATACTTCAAAATTGCAATTCAGGCTTGAATTTTTTCTACAATTCTTTTGACTTGAGACATGCTGCCTGTGTGCTTTCCTTTTGGCTTTCTAACTCCCGATCGTGGCACATTTCAATATAATGCTCGGTTTGTTGTCTTAAGCTACCATTTGAAATCATATGTTCGGCTCTTTTACTTTATTGTTTCTTCCTCTATTGGAAGAAACTTTACACTCAAGAGCAAATTACTTTACATTCAAGAGCAAGTTTCAACGTCTTGTCTACCACCCACTTAGATATTTTCTTTATTTCCTGTCTTTTAAATGAACGTTTGCCTTTTTAATATATGTTTTTGATGTCCTTTCACAACTCATCTGACCTTCTGTCATTAGTTTTCAATTAATCAAATCTGCTCTTGGCCTATTCTTTAAATCTAGGTTGGGTATAATCAAGGTTCTTATAGGCTTATAAATTTTTTTTCAGCTTCAAACTTAACATATGAGTAACTGATGGCCTACTCTACATTTGGGGTCTGGTCTTGTTTGGGCTGATGACATTGAGCTTCCCAATTTACTTTTCCCGTGGTTATAGTCAGTTTGATTTCCTGTAAGGTCTAGGCCCATGTATATGGTTGCTGTTTATGTTGATGAAAAAGGGTATTGGCAATGAAGAAATTGTTGGTTTTACAAAATTCTGTCTTGTCATCTCAGGTTCATTTCTATCACCAGGGTCTTATTGCCCAACTACTTCTGTAAGATAGTTTTAAAAAAATAGCTTACAGTGGGCAGTGTTTTTATTAATAACAACAATAACAAATGATGGTGTTATAATTATGTAAGGCTGTAATAACAGAAATATCACAAGTGGAGATGACTTTAACAAATAAATGTATTCTTTCACATTTTAGGAAACTAGAGGTCGGAATTCTGGGTACCAGTTCTTGGACAAGGCTTTTTCTCTATGATGATTCTGGGGGAATATCCTTGTGGGTCTGGCATCCATTGAAGCTATTCATAGATCTTAGGCTCAATCTTACCCTGACATTAGAAGGTTCTAAGCACAGAGCCCCAGCTCCAAAGGATATGCTCAGCTTCTGGTTCTTCTTTCAAGGTTGTCGTAAGGTCATTCTTGTCTGCTCCAATCTCTTTTTATCTCTTACACGATTAAACGTGACTCTGGATATATCACACTTTAGCTCCCCCTTTGAGCAGGGCTGCAACCTGAGTAAGGACATTGCATCCCACTCCAATCCCCTTATCATGTTCAGCAGATCACATAAGATCAAATCAAGGGTGTGTGTGTGTGTGTGTGTGTGTGTGTGTGTGATTACATCATTATGTAACCATCAAACCACTGAGAATCATGGCCCGGCCAAGTCGAAATATATTAGGGAAGGGAGTGGGGGCACAACTCAACATGACAGTTGGTAAGTTGTATTCATCGGGGTGCTGTTTTAATTAATCATCTGGCAAAATGCTTGTCAATAATCACTCCCTGCAAATTAGGATAGTTTCTTTTGAATTTACATATTGTTTTCTATAAAGTTGTGAAGTCTTCTACTTGTGAGATGTAAATTAAAAGGACCAACTTCTTTAAGTTTCCTACTAACATTTAAAAAAAGTATATAAGGCATTGTGTGTAATTGGATTCTACTCTGTAATAAGTAGGGTCCAAAATGAGGAATAGATATTGATTTGTTGTGCTTTCAATGCCATTATGCAGTCTTACACATTTTCTGAATGTGCTCTTTCTCAATCTATATCACAGGAGTAAAAGTTCAGTGTTTTATACCTGTGATATATAGTGCATCCATTCTAGATGTATGTTGGGGTCAGTTTATTTGCATTATTCTTTACTAAAATGACTTGTCTCTCCTGAAGCCAGAATTGTGGCTCTTGATGGTCAATCACTGATGGCTTCATAATATGACTACTTTATTAATCATGCCAGTAAAATAATATGGTGAAAAGTGAGTAGATAAAATGGATTCCAAAGGAAGTGGCCATGCAGTTTTCATTATTTGAGGTGTCAGCCTAAGAAAAGCTAAGGAGTTAATATAATGTTCTTCCTGAACTGTAGACCCACTACTACAAGACTTTCAACATTAAAACTGTATCTGCTGTAATTTCTCTTACCTGTATCCACAGGAGATTTCTCCCACCAAGAAAGATTATAAGTCACTGTGATGTATTTTATGATTACACTTTTGCCCCACTTTATTTCATGCAGTGTACTAGAGTACATTTAGAATTCCTATGGAGAAGACATCTTATAAATAAAATAATGTTGCAAATCTGCACACACGTTTCTCTATGTTAGTGTCTAATGGTTTTGTTTTGAATCCTGGCTATATTGGCTATTAATAGCATTAGAGAATATGGCAAAACTCCAACTTCCTTTACAGTTCTGTTTAATATGCAAAACCAATCCTTCTCCATCCTGTTGTTTCCAGCTTTCTCCTATGTCTCTTCCACCCTCATAATGGAGTTAAGAATTGGGATAATTTCATTAACTAGGGGTTATGCAAATGAATATAGGAGGTTTCTTTTGATGACCTAGATAATGTGAATGAGAATCACTTTGTCACGTAAACTCATCTGTCATGTGAGACATTCAATGTCATTTGTGTCACTGTCACAGCTTTTGATGCCAGTTTCAGCAGTACTTGTCCCACTCTTACTGAGGGTTTGTTTTCCAGTCATGAACACCTTTTTGGCTGCAGATTGCATGGAGGAGGTGACTGGTATTGGAAATAAGCCACAGTACTCTTTCCAGCACCTTCCTGGATTGATTGACTTCACTTTGGTACAACTTCAGTCCCCACACAAGTGTCTACAACTTAGAGAAGTTCACATTGATTCTGTGTGAAATTTAAGGCATACAAAAGAGAGCCTTTCCCTGTGCTTCACACCCGAACCAAAAAAATCCCACTGGCACCCAGTCCAAATTATAGCCACCTCATAATAGTGTTTCTGAGACAGTAAAATGTTATGAAATTCCACTCTCATCTCTCTCATCCATTTCTCCTAGAGAAATTGGTAGCCTTGAATCATTGACCTTGCATTTACTAGCCCAATGCCTAACATCTCTTGCACAGTGAAGTATAATTTGGACAGTGGCTGCCACACTTCATGTACATTCTTATTAGTTGATTGGAAGAAGTCAAGGAGCCCAGTTTACAAGTATCCATGGGGTGCCTTCTGTGTGCTAGGCCCTCTGCTAGATACAAGGCAAGACTTTGACATCTCTAGTGTTAGCTTATGTGCTTTGATTGTTTGCAAAACACTAAGTCAACAAAGGACAACCGGACAGACTGGAGCATTTGTGGATTGCTAGAGGAGCTGAGGTACTGGAAGAACTTGAAGAAAACCCACAAATTGGAGAGATTGAAGGGGGGGAAGGAAATACAGCATAAGCAAAGGCTTAGAGACTAGGACAGTATTTATGGACTTTATATGAAGGATGTGACGTGATTAAATGGTATCATAGAAAGGATTTTACCATTTGGAAGGGTATTATGGTATACTGTTTATATCACTGAAACAAATGGCCATTTTAGGACTTTTTTTTTGGTATGCACATGGCTGAAATATGTCAAAGAAATAGTTATTTCAAAATTAACTGTCTTGATGTTGTGAAAACAACCAGTTTGATGGAAATTAGTCGTGTCTTTCCAAGTCAGCTCATTATTGTAGAAGCACTCTTTGCTAATTATACTAGAAGCAACATCGCATAAGCCTGTTGTTTCATGGTTTATAGGAAAACCAGCTGAAGTTACCTACTAGCTTGGCTTTTCTGCTCAGTTTCAGTGCTCCGTTGATGCTTTCTTCCAAGAGCTGCATAGATATGGAAAAACAGTGCTCTTTTGGCCGTGGGTACTGCTGTATTGAATATGTTGGGATTACTAGACTTGTTACTACCCATCGCAAAATACATTCTTGAGCAAAGAAATGAAAAAAATTCATATCGTATACTTATTGAATTATTTGCATAGATTTAGAATGTATAGATTTCAACATTAAAAATGAAAGCAGAGTATGTGTGAGAAGAAAGAAACAACAGAATGGTACTTCTATATAATACATTTAAAGTAATTAATCTTGAAGTACATGGTTATTGTTGAGAAAGCAGTTTTTGTGAGGAGGAGTATGTTCATCGAAAGCATATTCAAGCATCTGGGATCTTGACAGCATGTCTTAAAATAAGCAGCCATCTAAGTGAGAAGTCAGCTAAGCCCACAGAGAAGAAGCATAGCAGCCTGTGTGATCCAAGGACTTTAAATTCTGAGCACCTGGTTTGCAGAAGTCTATGCCTGACAGTGAAAGCCCAAAATCCATTTGCAGAGACCGGACAGGGATTAAGCCTCCATTGACTTCCCTAGGACCATTGACCAAGGATGACACTAGCTTTGCCCTCAAGCAGAGTGCATCAGAAAATGAGTGAACATAGCTATAGTTTGGTTAACTTTTAAATATCTTCTCATTTGTTTTCCCTTTTGACTAATTTTTAATTTTTTCTACTTTTTATTTTCTACTGTCTTTTGGATTGAGTTTTTTCTGTGTTTCATTTTGTTATTGTTGCTAGAGGGTTTTTTTAAATATGATTTTCTTATATGAAACCCAGGATAGATAAACCTATAGAGACAGTAACTAGATTAATAGTTTCTTAGGATTCCAACAGGGGAGGCAGGGAGGAAATGGAGAGCTGATAACAATGAGTACACAAATGAAGAGAATGTTATTAAATTGATTGAGATCATGACTGTGCAACCCTTTTCAATCTATTCAAACTATTGGAATGTATGGTACATGAACTATATGTCAATCTGGTTAAAAAAAGTACATTGGAGTGGGTTAGTGGAAAGCTAAATGTTAAGTAGAGGTCATGAATATATTTTAGACATTTATTTGCTCAGATTTGAATGCCCCTTGACATTTGTCTGAAGGAACACCACCACTCTATCCTTAAGGATCCTTTAAAACATCTTTATTTTTGTTCCTCATAGCTAACCTAAAAGCAATAGTTTCAATATCTCTCTGTTGTTAGCTACGGATGCTTTCTAGATAGCTCTAATGTTGGCATTGACAATGCTGAGTAAGTGCTCTGGTTGTGACCATCTGCGCTGAGGGTTGGGTTGCTCACTGGCTAATGACAGGCCACTCTCAGGTGCAAGTGCCAATAAGAGGTAAGAAAATCCCTTTGCGAAAAGAAATATTTGTCTGCGGAAATTCTTTATTTACTTTTTGTTGCTATCTTAATGGTTACAATTTTTTCAACCTTTTTGTTGTGACTTAAGTCAGAATTTACATATCAGATCCTCATCTTTGCATTCAACAACTTAACACCTTATCAAACTTACCAGTGGCTTGCTGTGTTTCCTACCCAACCCCCTTTTCCCTACCTTCCCATTTACCCAATGCTTTCTTCTTGCTTCCTTTCTCTTCCTATGCCCTCTTATCCAACAAATGTGTTTCTTTGGGTATGAAAATCTTTTTTAAATTAAAAAAAATTATGACAGTGGTCTCATATAATATCTACCCTTTTGTGATTGCCTAATTTCTCTCGGCATAATGCATTTCAAGCCCATTCATGTTGCGACATGTTTTGCAGTTTGTATCACTGTTCTTTGACGATGCATGGTTTTCCATTGTGTCTATGAATCAAAGTTTACTTATCCATTCTTCCAGTGATGGGTGTCTAGGTTTTTTTCTGTCTTCTTGTTATTGTGAATAAGGCTGCCATGACCATGGGTGAGTATACATCTACTCATTTCTTTATTTTTTGCAGTGTATATAGCTAGTATCCCTATTGCTAGGTTATATGGTATGTCTATTTCCAATTGTTTGAGGAAGTGGTGTAATGATTTCCACAGTGGGATTTTAATCATTTTTAAGTGTACAATTAATGGCATTAAGTAAAAGTACTCCATTGGGATCTGAGACTATAAATCTTCGCAGGAGCAGACAGCCCCATCTTTCTCCTGTGGAGCAGCTGGTGGGTATGAATGGGGTTTTGGTTAGCAGACCAGTGCATATCCCATAGTGCCATCAGGACTCCAAATGATATTAGTTACACTTGCAACATTGCACAACTGTGTATTTTTCTAGGCTTTTCAATGACCCAAATAAAAATCCAGTCCCTACTGAGCAATTCCCCATAGTTATCTTTCCCCAAACCCCTGACAACCACTTAACTACTTTGACAATTATGTATGTATTGCCATACTTCAGGTATTTCATACGATATTTGTTGTCTTGTGTCTGACTTGTATTATTGCTTACATAAGGACTTTATTTCTCTTTATGGATGAATGATCTTTCAGTGGATGGCTATTTCACATTTTGTTGGTCCATTCATCTGTTGTTGGACAGTTAGGTTGTTTCCACCTTTTGCCAATAGTGAATACTGTTGCAGTAGCAATTAGTATAGTTGTATATGTCTAAATCCCTACTTTCAACTCTTTGACGATATACCCAGGAGTGGAACTCATTGATCAGATGGTAGTAAACACTCGGGTCAGTAAGTACCTTCATGATAAACAGAGAAAAGATTGAAGCTGTGAAGGACTTTATTTTATGTGGGTCCACAGTAAACCTAGGGAAGGAGCAGTCAAGAAATCAAGCAATGCATTTCATTGTCAAATCTGCTACAAAAGGCATCTTTAAAGTGTTATAGTATAAAGATAGTGTTATGAAGACAATGGCATGCCTGACCTAAGCCATGTTACTTTCAGTCGCCTCAAATGCATATGGAAGATGAGAACAATTTTTATTATATAAAATTTCTCTCTCTCTCTGTGTCTCTTTTCACTTGTGTTATTGAGTTTATATATATGCTTCTATTGCCTAATACAAGATCACAAACTTTTACACTACACCTTATTCAATAAGTTTAATGATTTTTGGTTCTTATATTTTGGTTGATTTTTTTATTGAAAAGAAACTCTAATGTATGGTACGAGCTAGGGATCTAATCTCATTCTTTTGCCGTGGAGATCCAGTTGTCCCAACACCATTTGTTGAAGTGACTATTCTTTTCCTGTTGAACACACTTGACACTTTTGTTGCAAAAAAAATCACCATAGATTTATGAGTTTACTTCTGGACTCTCAATCCCATTCAATTGGTCTACATGTCCATCCTTATATTACTTTCCTTACTGTAACTTTTTAGTATGCGTTCAAATATCTGTCGCTATTCTTGCTTAATAATCATGGGCTACTAGTATTTTTTCTCTCAAGCTTCCAATTAATATAAGTCTTATATAATAATAGCTATTAAGAGAGGCTGTAAAGGGAAATTCTATTTATGAGGCTGTTTTTTGAATC
>NW_022109980.1:5348758-5354748 GCF_000313985.2 Echinops telfairi | reverse complement strand
TTGCGAATTTAGGCATTCATTGAAGCTGTGATAATAGATACAAAATTATGGGGAGAATATTAAGAGCAAACAAAATAAAATACACTAAGGAAAAAAATCCTAGTATGATTCCATCATTGGAGATAGAGACAGTGCTGGTAAAGAATGACTAACCAATGAAAGATGTGTAGCCAATGAACAATGAGATGAGAAGCAAGAAAATGTAATATTTTTTAATCTTAAGGAAGAACATAAATCACAAAATGTGGGGTGGGTGGCAGTGCCAAATGTTGCAGAAAAGATGAAGCAGATGAAGATTGAAAGCAAGACACCTGAATTTGGCTCATTGGTGACTTTTATTTAAGGAGCAGTTTCACTAGAGTAGATAGAGCAGACATCAGGCTGCAATGATTTACTGGAAGTAGGAGTGTAAATAGAAATGGAAACTATTTTAGGTTATATATCATACATTCTGCCAATTATACTTCTAATAAGAGAAAGAATGTGAACATTATCTTAATTTTTTTGGATTTTATTCCTGAAAATTCGTTCAATGGCCTTCCTTAGTCCCATAGAGTCCCTGGTCCCAATATTCTAGTTTGATACCGGGAACTTCTGTCTCCAGTATAGTTTTCACAGCCCAAATGCAGAAAAGCAGTGCTATGGTCGAAGAAGCTATTTCTTTGCTTTTAAACACTCACACACACACATGCATGCATATTTAACATTTTATAGTGAATTAAGTTGGGGCTTACATATCAGCTCTTCGTTGCTGGATTCAACAATATTTAACAACATATCAAACCGTCTGTGTTAGTCTGGTTACTTTAAAGAAACAAATCCACAGAAACTCATGTATAAGAGAGAGTTTTATGCAAAGGTTAAGTATGCATCAAGTAAACATCCACCCAGTGCTGCCCAAGCCCACAAGTCCAACATTAACCCATTAACCCATATGTCCAACACCAATCCACAAAGTCCTCCTCCATCTGACAAACCAGACATGATTGCTGACTGCAGGAGGAAAGCTGAGTCAGTAAATGTGTAAGCATCTCGGCACTGGCAGGGGTCTCTACACGGCTGCTCCAGCACCCAGGGCTGCATCAGGGCAGGTTAATGTGGCTTCTCTTCAGGGATGTCTTGCAGGAAATGAGCAGGGAACTGGCTAAGGCAGCTGCACCCTAGCTCGACCATCACAAAGCAAAGACCTGAGAACTAGAAAGGTGAGGCTCACTGAGCCATTTATCCCTCTGCCCTTCAATTAACCCCACATGTGTTTATTAGCCAGGTTGGCACAATAAACTAACTACCTCATCTTCCAATAATGTACCCTGCCCCCCTTACTTTTTGTTCTCTCTTCTCCCTCTTGCAGAATAGAATCTTCTCATATACCAGTTAGGAATTGTCCACCCCTTAGCCTATTATTTCCCATATCATTTTCCTCCTCCCACACGTGGTAACATAAAATCTGTTTCTTTTGGTCTGAATACTTTACATTGATTTTTAAAAACAACAGTGGTCTCATACAATATTTGTCCTTCCGTGATAACTGATTTCACTCAAATAATGCCCTCCAGATCTATTCATGGGGATATTTCACAGTTTCATCATCATTCCTTAACAATACTTAGTATTACATTGCATATATGCACCACAGACAGGCATTAAGGTTGTTTTCATCTTGCTATGGTGCACAGTGCTGCCATGAACATGGATAGACATGTATCTATCATGTCTGTAGAGTATATACCGAGTAGTAAGATTTCTGGGTCACCTGAAACTTTTATTCCCAGTTGTTTGAGGAAACGTCATATAGCTTTGCATTCCCACCAGCAGTATATGAGGATTCCAATATCTCAGCACCCCCTCCAGCATTTGTTGCTGTCGGCATTTTTGCACATTGTTATCCATACCATATGAGAGGGTATGTGATATTGTTTTGATTTGGATCTCTCGGATAAGGAAGCCATTTCTTAATGAGTCATTTTCTGGGTTCCTTTAAGTTTCATAGTGTCTGGCACGGAATAGGCATTCAATAATTAAATTGTATCAGATTACTTAGGACTTTGGCAGTAACACAGATTGATTTAGGCAAAGCTAACCAAACAAAAGCTTTTCCATTGGCCAAGGACCATACAGGCTACTGTGTTTTGGGAGAAAAAAGATGACATTTGTTTTCTTCAGTGTTTTTGTACTCAGTGGGTGCTGAAATACCCTCAGTTTTTTCAATTGTTGATTTTTGAAAACATTTTTAATAGACAAATTCTTTATGGGACTTCTAAAAGTTTGTGGAAGAATGGAATCAAAAGACAATGGAAGCCCTTTTGTACACATTATTAAATTAAAAACAAACAAATAACATATATTGCCTTAGAGCAGTGGTTCCCAAACTGTGGGTCGAATGACCCTTTCACAGGGGTCGGCCAATTCATAACAGTAGCTAAATTACAGTTATAAAGCAGCAACAAAAATAATGCTATGGTTGGGGGCGTCACCACAACATGAAGAATTGTATTAAAGGGCCATGGCATTACGAAGGTTGAGAACCACTGCCTTAGAGGCTATTGTTAGATTGTTAGAAAGTGAGGGTAGTTTAGAATTTTGCATCACTGGACATTTGTTGTCATTTTCCATACAAAACATTGCTGGTGTTATTTCATCTTCTTGCTGTAACACCAAGGTGCAAGCATCTGTAGTAAATATGCTTAGCTTGGTTATTACTATTAAAACCACTGGGTCACTTAGAAATCCTGAATATTTGTAGTGTGTAAATATTATACTGCCAATATTTCTGAATGTTTCTGTATAATTTGAAGGCTGTTCACACCGGGTTAGAGATAGAGAAGAACTTTCTGGGAGAACTATTAAATAGTGAAGATGATTGAGAGAACAATTCAAGAGATAACGAGGGCCAAGAATTGATATGTTTGTTTTCTCCATAATATAATCTATTATAAACCTTTCTGTTTACTGTAAATGATTATTTCATCACCTAAAGTAATTTTGGCCTCAGTTTGTGTTAAGTGTCATGGAGTGTGTTCTGCATCTTAGCAGCCACCTCTATATAACAGAACTAAGCACTGCCCATGCCTAGCTTTCCTTGCAATCATGGTTGTGTTTGGGCTCATTGAGGTGACCACTCTTTGAACCAAGGTACAGATATTATCTGTCAATCCTATAGATATTTTTAGGTGTGCTCCGACTCTCTTACCCATAGCTATTCAGCCTGTGTGTCTGTGCCTGCATCTATTCATAGATCTTTATTATGGAAGAGCACTTGCTGAACTTCTATAAAACTGATGTCTTTTCCCTGGGACATGTCAGAAGTATATGAACCCGTCTCTCCAATTTTACTTCTACGGAGCTGTACTTGTTCCAGGAAAAAATGGTTTGTTCTTCTGGAAGTCCATGATTCTTTCAATATTCTTCACCGACACCATCATTCAAATGCATTAAGTCTTCTACAGTCTTTCTTATTCATTGTCTCACTTTCACATGCATATGAGGCAACTGAAAATGCTTTAGCTTGGCCTAGGCACACATAAATCCTCAAAGTGACATCTTTGTTCTTTAAACTTTAGAAGAGGATTTGCTCAATGCAATGTGTGGCTTGATTTTGGTGGCATAGTGGTTACGTTGGGCTGCAATATGAAAGGTTAGCAGTTTTCAAGTCACCAGCCTCTCCTTGGGAGAAAGATGGGGCTTTTTATTTCTATAACGAGATACAGCTTTGGAAACCTACAGGAGCAAGTCTACCCTGTCATATAGGGTTGCTATGAGTTGGCATTGACTTGATAGCAATGAGTTGGGTGTGTTGATTTGTTTGTTTCCATGGGCATTGCTTGTGGACCCAATTACAATGCCATCCTTGATACCTTCGATCTTTGCTTTGTTTAGCATGCTCTGGTTGTGAGGATTTTTGTTTTCTTTATGTTGGAATGTAGTCAGTACTGAAGCTCATAGTCTTTGCTATTCATTAGCAAATGCTTCAAGAAGTTTTCACTTTCAGAAAACAAGGCTGTGTCATCTATGTATCAGGCTATTCAAGAGTCTTCCTGCAATTTTTGATTCCACATTCTTTTTAATATAGTCCAGTTTATCATATAATTTGATCAGCATATAAATTGAATTAGTATGATGAAATATACAACCCTGACAAGAAAAGTCCTGACTTTATGCCCTGCAGTATCCCTTATCTTTGTTTGAGTGAGTGCATTAGGCAGGGTTCTCTAGAGAAACAAAACCAGGGCACTTATGATTAGAAAGATAGGTAGATAGATAGATAGATAGACAGATAGATAGATAGGTTTATACAGCATGAAGGGACATAACAGCTAATTAATCCAAGCAGTACAAAGGGCTCAGTTCAACTCACTTCACTGGAACAGTTAATATACTAGGAGTCCTTCAACTCATGAGGACTGCCTGGTTCAAGGTCAAGGAAGTAGACATTCAAGTCTCCCCTTGGGTAATGCAGGTAGAGTCCGCCCACAGGCAGCAAACAGCTGGGCAGGTCATCAACAGTAAGCAGCTCCGGAGCTTAGGGAAGAAGATGACAGGATCTACCAGCCCCATGCTCAAGCAATGTACACCCTAGCAGTGTAGCAAAGTAAGTCTCCAAGGAATCTCAAGCTCTAGTGACACGATCCATGGGTTGGCTTCTCCCACAGGTAGTGTAGATCACAAGTTGATGCAGAGGATTACCAAAAGCGGCTGCACACTGATCAGATCACCAGAGAGCAAGAGAGAGGAGGGTGAGCCTTGCCAAGCCTATCTCTTTGCCTTCCAATCAAACTGCGACCTGATTAATCCCACCTGTTCCTATTGGCCAGGTTTGCACAATAAACCTACCTTTCACAGTGAGTATACTTTGTTTATATGCAGGTTCTGCATGAGCATGATCTCCAGGTCCTCCTTCCTAGTCTGTCTTAGTGTGGAAGTTCTGCTGCAACTTATCTACCATAGGTGACCATGATATTGACTTCCAAAGCACAATAACATGCAAGGCACAACAGGATAATAAATTGATAAGCAAGTAGTTGTTTGCATCAGACAGTATAAATAATTTCATTATTTAAAAATGTCTTGCCTTCAAATGCAAAAAGAAAGCATACTCAAGTCAGAATGGCTTTAACAATAAAGAGATTTATCTCACATAATAAGAATTCCTAAGTTATGGTTGATCAGTCACTTTCATTGCTTAAAGACATCACTTGAATTTTTTCTCTTCCGTCACCATATGTAGTATAGTTTACCCCTCATAATCTCAGTGTGGCTGCAATAACTCCAGGCACCTTGTGTTCCTACACTAATGCATGCACAAAAGAGCAAAAAGGAAAAGAGAAAAACAAAACGAAAAAAGCTCATGACCCATTAAGGACTGGAAAATCTCTCCTATCTTGTCCCCACCCCTAGCCTTCTTACCTTCTCATTGGCCAGAATTGTATCAGATGATTCTTCCTTAGGCAATCAGTGTAAAAGGGAATTTAATTATCACCATCCATTTAGACTAAACAGAGCTCACATTCTGTTATTGAGACTGGGTCTGGTTTTGATTCTGTGGCTAGGCTTTTCTATAATTTTAAACAGTTTATCTTTAACATTGTCACTTGGGTGGAGGTTTATTTATTTTTAACTTTTTTATGTAAATCGTATTGGGGGGCTCTTACAGCTTTTATAACAGTCTATACATCAATTGTATCAAGCACGTATGTACAAAACTTGCCATTATTATTTTCAAAATATTTTCTTTCTACTTGAGCCCTTGGTACCAGCTCCTCTTTTTTCCCTCCCTCCCTCACCCTCCCTACCACGATGAATTATAAATTATTATTATCTTCATATATTATACCATCCACTGTCTCCCTTCATCCAGGTTTCTGTTGTTCATCCCCCTTAGAGGAGGCAGTCTGTTATATGTTGATCATTGGAATCGGTTAGCCCTTTCTCCCCCTTCTCTCCCCACCTTCTCCCTACCCGCATCATATTGCTACTCCTATTTCTGTTCCTGA
>NW_022109980.1:5346290-5347566 GCF_000313985.2 Echinops telfairi | reverse complement strand
CTTCTCTGTGTTTCCCTTCTCCTTCTGAAATTTGTCTTTGGGAAATTGCCTCCTCTCACCCCCGATCTCAAATAGCCAACTATTCTAAAATGCATGTGTCTCACAAGTGTTAATGTTCCCATCTAGACTGCTTATTGTTTTGCTTAAAATTAGACCAAGGGGTAAGTTGAGTTCCAGATTGGAAGTATGATTAAGTGCTATAGTCTCTGAGGTTCCACCAGTCTCTATTCTATCACTAATCAGAGCCTCTTTTACGATTCCCCGTTTTGTTCCACATGTTTCTTCCAGTCCATCCAGGACTTTTTAATGTGATCCATTTTGGAGCAGTTGGTTGTGGTGTCTGGGAACCACCTAGCATTCCTGGACTCAGGGTTATGAATTTTGAACGAATTGTTTCCACGTCTTCATTTTTCTTCACTCTTCTTTGCTCTAGACAGAAAGAGACCATCAGTCATTCCTTAGGTAGCTGCTTATGTGCTTTTGAAACCACAATCACTACTCACCAAAGTGGGACATACAACATTAACCTTAAGGACTATGTTATGCCAATTAACCTCATTGTCCCCAGAGAGTATGGTCCCAAGCCCTCTGCCCTAGACTAATTTCTTCAAGGTGTTTAGTTAGGCTTAAGAAGTTTCCTAACTTTGTCCCTTGTATTCTCTACCACATTGGTGGATATATTTGTTGCAAAGGTAAATACCCATGTACAAATACATGCAGACACACATATGTACATATGCATGTGCACACATACTCCCTCCCACACCCATTCAGCCTGTATTTCTATTCATGTATCTATATGACAGTATTTACTTCTATTGAATTTAAATCTTGCATTCCTCCCAGTGCCTTTTCCTGCTTCCATAAATCTTGGACAGTCCTCCCACTTATCTTGCATTGCCTTCCACTTTAGACAGGAATAAAATGGAAATGGAAAATCAGACAAGGGACCGATCTCTAAAATAAAAAAAAAATTAGTGCCTCAACAGGAAAAAGAACAATAATTTAATTTTTAAAACTGGGCATAAGAAATAGACATGTTACAAAGGAAGACATTAAGGCAGCCAACACATATATGTAGAAATTCTTGAGACTATTCAACATCCAAGAGATGCAATTTAGAACAACAATGAGATGTCATCTCATTCCAGTATTGATAGCACAATTCCAAAAAGCTTAAACCACCAAATGCTGAAGAGGGTGTGTATGGAGAGACTGAAACGCTCATGCACTGCTGGTGGGCCTATAAACTGCTTCAACTGCTATGGAAAAGGGC
>NW_022109980.1:5342274-5344801 GCF_000313985.2 Echinops telfairi | reverse complement strand
AGTCATATAGATGAGAGCCACTCACTCTTGAGAAAGACACGAGTCCTCTGAATCCATATGCCAAAACAAAATTCCATGTGGGAATTTCAAGGGGACTGGCAGGATATGATGTGAACAGAATCCACAGCTTCTTTGTTGTGATCAGCATCTATACTCCTTACAAAGCTGCCATGTAGACCTCCTTGACTATTTGTGAGCCATTGTTTTCATTTTTATGTTGTTGTTGTTGTTTTTTAATTGAATTCCGTTTCCTGTCCTCTTTGGGCCTCAAAACCTCACCTTTTCACAAGCTCAAAACGGAAAGGTTTTAGTTTTGCTCTTCTACATCCATAGGCTCTCTAAAAGTTGACTTTAATTATTATTTAAATAATCATGTTTATTTGTAATCAGTCACTGCTGTAAGCCTAGCTAATAACTGTGTTGATCTAATGTCTGATTGTTTACTCATATATGTTATTTTAGAAATTTTAGAAATTGGAGGTAGTGGTCTTAAATACCATTTTATTCTTGTTTTCTGACTCTGGCAACTACATTAAAGTTTGGACCTGGCTCTCAAACACTAACCTCTGTTGGTACTCATGCCCCCTAAATCAGAGTGGTTTCTTGACACCCATCTGAGTATCGGTGTGGATCATTTGCCCACTAATACCATTAGGGACCTTCTTTCTCTCTTGGGGCTTTATTAAATCTGAATCTCTAGGGCTAGATCCCACAAGGAAATGGATTGATACAGTGGTTGCAGCAAAGGGTTCAAGCATAGGAACAATTGTGAGGATGGCACAAGATAGGCAGTGTTTCCTTCTGTTGAGCTGACTCGGTGGCACCTAACAGCAACAGCAGCACAGTTAGATCTCAAACATGTACTTTTTGCAAACTCTGCACAGATTACAATGTGAATCCACTATTGAGAGGAGCTAGGCTTGTCTTACTTCCCAAAATATTGATTTGAGAAGCATGGGTATAAATGTTTTGCTTGATTACAACCTGTGTTAGTCTGGGTAGACTAAAGAAACAAATTAATAGACACTCATATGTGTATGAGAAAGAGCTTTATATAAAGAGTAATTTTGCATTAAGAAAACATCCCAGCCCAGTCCAGATCAAGTCCATAAGTCCAACATTAGCCCATATGTCTGACACCAATCTTTAAAGACCTCTTCAGACTCATGAAACACATGCAATGACACCGAGTGCAGGAAGATCACAGGCCAGTGGGTGGGAAGTCTTGTGGATCCATTGGTGTTGTAAGCAGGAGATTCCACATGGATCCTCCAGCTCAGGGCATTAGTGTAGTCCCATGTGTCTTGTCAGCTGCAATGTCTCACAGGGTGTGAGCGAGTATCCTACCTGCAGTGAGCTATTTATCTCCTTAGCACCTCCAAATGTGGTCAACAAACTGAGACCTGATTGACAGGTAAACTACACCCCTGCACATGTAAGTCTCAAATTGACAGCAGATTATGTAACTACCACACAACCTAAATTTTCTTTCTGGCTGGTGTCATGTAGACATGATCCCACATTCTTGTGCCAAAATGCTGTTGTATACCTATTAGGACCCATTTGACTGGAAAAGACCCTGACTGACTTATGTATTTATTATATCAAGATGTAAGAAAAGAAACATAAAGAAATCCTTTCCTTTATATTTTGTCAATGTCTCTATTTTCAATTCTGTTGTTCATGGGGTTGCTATGTCAGAACTGACTAACAACAACAACATTTTCAGTTTAGGGAATCTCTCAAAAAACCAAAGTCACTGCTATGTAAAGCCAATGTTAACTTATCGGGACCCTGTAGGACAGGGTAGAACTGCTCCTGTGAGTTTCCATGAATGGAACTATTTACTTTAGTAGAAAGTCATATCTTTTCCCTTAGAATCAGGCGGTGGTTTCAAACTGTGGACCTTGAAGATCACAGTGCAATGCGTAACCACAATGCCAACAAGCCTCCAGAGGGAGTCTCTAGGTGGTGTAAATGGTTATGTGCTCAGCTAGTTCCCTAAAGGTAGGCAGTTCAGATCTACTCAGAGGTGCCTCAGAAGAAAGTTCTGTTGATCAGCTTGCAAAAGGTCGCAGCTTGGGAAAACTCTATGAAGCAGTCCCCCTCTTTACACACGGGAGCATCCCGAGTGGGACTCGACTTGACAGCAACTATTGACAACACTTTCAGTTTAGAGCTGTGTGATTGGAAAAGCTAACTTTCTTCCCATTAGTGTGACACGTGTATTCCATGCTTGGTCAAGCAGAGAGGCAGTGAAAAAGAGAAAGACCCTCAAGAAGATGGACTGACCCGATGGCTGCAGCAATGGGCTCGAGTGTGGAAACATTTATGAAGCTGGCACAGGACTGGGCAGAGTTCTGCTCTGTGGTGCAGAGGGTCACTATGTGTCAGAAATGACTTGAGGGCACTAAATAACAACCCAAACAACATGGATTCCATACTACAGATATTTCGCTTACATGTTAACTTTTAGGAGTGTTGAAGCAGCTTGACTATTGTACTCTTTCATCTTTTATCCGTGGGC
>NW_022109980.1:5328978-5341361 GCF_000313985.2 Echinops telfairi | reverse complement strand
TGTTCAATTGATTCCACCTCCTAGAGACATAGGAGCCCTGGTGGTGGAGTGGTTACGCATTGGGCTGCGATTCCCATGGTCTGCAGTTTGAAACCATCAGCAGCTCCAAAGGAGAAAGACCAGGTATTCTGCTCCTGTAAACAATTACAGTCCCAGGAGTCCCTAAGAGTCAGCAGTAACTTGATGGCAGTGAGTTGGGTGAAAGACATATAGGATAAAGTAAAACCATCCCATAAGGTTTCCTAGGTTAATACTAATAGTAGCTACTAATAGTAGCTCAGAAAATATTTCTTACGTGCAAATTTCCCAACAGTAAAGTCAATGGAGAGTTAAATATTTAGATTCAATTAGGTACTCAAATAGCAAAATTCCCTAAATGTTCACTGCAATCAGATGATTACTAAGGTTTCTTAAACCTTTTCCATTTGTACCCCCTTTTTGCCTGAGAAATTTGCAACCCTGGCAAAATATAAATTATTCCATTCAGCCACATAGTTCAGCCATATAATACTTGACTTTGTAGGAATTCAAAAGGTCAATCCAAATTGGTTCCTGACCTTCAAGAATTTATGGTCTACTCCCCCAAATATAGTCACAGTGTACTGGAGTCATTTTGATGGCAATGAGTTTTGTTTTGTTTTGTTTTCCCCAAAATAGGGCCGATGAAATTTATTCGAGACATGCATGTTGCTATTTTGTCGAATAGGTTTCAGACCTATTGATTTACTTTTGAAAGTTATCCAGTGAAGAAAAAAATACCCTTATGGATCACAATAGTTTGCTGTGTATGGGATTGCCATGAGTCAGGGGCCAACTTGTGGTCAGCAATCAGCAACCACCACCACAAGTAAGGCATATATAAGGCAAAGGTTTGGAAATAACAGCCATAGGAAAGAGGAATGAGATATTATGTTAAATCACAGGAACGAGAGATTAGTGTAGACTGGGTAAATCTGGAAATCAGGAAAGGTTTTGTGGCCTTGCAGCATTGGCAAGATTTGAACCTGATGGCATTTAAGAATGAAATTTCTAGGCAGACATTCCTAAATTTGCCTCTACCTTGAAGCATCAAATATACACATCAATAACTACGCAAGGATGCTGACTGGATATAGAAGATTGGATATAAGGAGAGGAGAGTTCAAAGGAGGAAGAGAACACTTCCAAACAGAGTAATCTAGAAAAGCTTGATACAGGAGCTGACACTTGAACTAGACCTTGAAGAATTAACTAGGTTTTTCACAGAGGTGAGCAGAGAAAAGTGTGTGCTACAAGGAGATATATGAAAGCATGAGCCAGGGGTATAAAATAATGGAAAATGCCTGATACCTGATAACGTTCGACACCTTGTGATCACACAGGCTGGTATGCTTCTTCCAAGCGGGCTTTGTTGCTTCTCAGCTAGATGACTGCTTGTTTACCTTCAAACCTTTAAGACCCCAGACTCTATATCTTTTGATAGCCAGGCACCATCAGCTTTCTTCGCCACATTTGCTTATGCACGCAGTTGTCTTCAGTGATCATATTAGGAAGTGAGCATCATGGAATGCCAATTTAATAGAACAAAGCATTCTTGCATTGAGGGAGTACTTGATTGGAGGCCCAATGTCCATCTGCTACCTTAATACTAAATCTATAAATGTATGCACATAGATCTATTTCCCCATCATCATATATAAATATATTTACATATGTGCCTGTTTGTATTTAGACCTCTATAAATGCGCTTTGGCTGCTAGTTCTTTCCTCTATTTCCTTTTACTTTCCTCTTGTCCAACTATCATGCTCAGACTTCATTTGGGTTTCAGTAATTCCTCTTGGTTACATTGCCCTTGATCAATCCCTACCGAAGGGATCGGGTATCAGGCATCAAAGAACAAAAGATCACATCATTGTGAATGAAGGGGAGTGCAGATTGGGGACCCAAAGTCCATCTGGAGGCAACCGGACTTCCCCTTACAGAAGGGTTGCAGGGAGGAGACAAGCCAGTCAGGGTGCAGTGTATCAATGATGAAACATACAACTTTTCTCTAGTTATTAAATGCTTCCTTCCCCTCGCCCCGCCCGCCCCACACTATCATGATCCCAATGCTACCTTAAAAATCTGACTAGACCAGAGGATGTACACTGCTACAGATAGGAACTGGAAGCACAGGGAATCCAGGACAGATGAGCCCTTCAGGATCATGGGTGAGAGTGGTAATGCTGGGAGGGCCAAGGGAGGGTGGGGCGGAAAGGGGGAACCGATTACAAGGATCTACATTTAACTTCCTCCCTGGGGGACGGACAATGGAAAGTGGGTGAAGGGAAATGTCAGACAGTGTAAAATATGACAAAATAATAATAATTTATAAATTATCAAGCGTTCATGAGGCAGGGGGAGTGGGGAGGGAGGGGAAAAATGAGGAGCTGATACCAAGGGCTCAAGTAGAAAGCAAATGCTTTGAGAATGATGAGGGCAACAAAGGTATAAATGTGCTTGACACACAATGGATGTATGAATGGATTGTGATAAGAGTTGTACGAGCCCCCAATAAAATTATTTAAAAAAATAATGGAAAATGGTATTGCATTAGACATGGGGATGAAATATAATAAGGAAGATTAGGTTGAAGACATAGTTATAGGCCAGATTACGGATGGTAGTGCATCTCAAATGACATAATTTGAACTTCTCCAGAAGTTGTTGGATTCACTGAATAGTCTGGAGTGAATGTTCACTAGTTACACTTTTACTGCTATTAGGCGCTCTATAGTTGGTTCTGACTCATCATCACCCTAACAGAGGAAAAAAACATAGCACTGCCTGTTTTATTGTGTGTGCTACTCTGGCAATCATTGCTTTATTTGGCTCCATTGTTGCAGCCACTTTATCAATTCATTCTTTTTTTGGCTGACTCCCTACTTCACCATAGCATGATGTCCTTCTCCAGGACATGACCCTGATAACATGTCCAAAATATATAAGATGGAGTCTTCCACCATCCTCAATACTGAGGAGCTTTCTGGGTGTACATCCAACACAGATTTGTTCTTTCTTCTGGCCCTACGTATTACATTCAATATCTGTTACCAATACCATCATTCAAAGGCATCTTTCTTATTCATTACCCAGTCTCTGCTGTAGGAAGATTAATGTTGTAGCTCTGGCCAGAGAAGCTTACAGGAGGAGAGAATGGCAGCTTGGAAGCCAATCTATCGATATAAAAATAAGAACCCCTAAAGGGTAGAAACAATGATCCGAAGAATGGAGGGAGACAAGGAATCTGATGTGCTTGAGTGACAGTGGAGAGTGTTGCAGTGACGGAGAGTCCAGTCTGAGGGGTGCGCTCATGAATAGAGTGTGAGACATAGTAGTTGGGATTATAGAGAAGAAAGCACAAGTATATGGAGATACACTATAAAGTAGATAAGAGGTAAGCTTTGTGAGATTACTTGGGGAAGCCTTCCTGAGATTTTTTTATGAGCATGAAGCTGTAAAGAGTGGTCAGCCACATTTTAATATTTATTTCCCCTGTTTAATTTCTTATCAATTATGCTTATAGTCAGATGTCTCATGATGCCTCCAATGTTATTCTGATTATTTCTCTTAGCTACAACTGAGTACATCTCTCTTCCCAATACTCATAGCACCACTATTCCAAGTTATTCTTCCTTCATTAACCTAAATACACTTTCCTCTAAGGCTTCTGTCCCAACTTTCTAGTTGCTATTGTCAATTTGAGCCTGGAAAAAAACCATGAAGCTCAAGGATCAGACCATTTAAAAAAAATAACAAAACTAGTATAGCTTCTGGGGATAGTCTTGGCCCAAGGCTTAATGATTATCTCTGGCATTACATATTTTCTGTGGTTCATCCAGCCCCCATGGTACCAGAAAAGTCTGGAGTCCACAATTGAAATTTGATTCTGCACTTGATTACGATTGCTCTACAGTAACTTTAATTAAAAAAATGTTCGGTAATGCTAGCCAAGGACCATCTAGTTCTTTGTGTCTCATAGCAAAATAGTCAGTTGTCTCACTCACTGCCATTAAGTTGATTCCAACTCATAGGACCCTAAATAAACAATTTGCAGCACATTCCATTTCCTCTTATTCCTGACTCTCATTCCTTTGTTGCTCTAGGTCAGCGGTTCTCAACCTGTGCGTCGTGACCCCTTTGGGAGTCGAACGACCCTTTCACAGAGGTTGCCCGATTTGTAAGAGTAGCAAACTTACACTTATGAAGTAGCAACAAAAATAATGTTATGTTTGGGGGGGTCACCACAACATGAGGAACTGTATTAAAGGGTCGCAGTATTAGGAAGGTTGACCACCACTGCTCTAGGTGAATGGTGAGAGAGCAATTGTTTGCCTTGGATGGCCATTTGCAAACTTTTAAGTAGCCAGGCATGATACAATAAACTAAAATAAATAAAATAGAACTGAGGCATGAACATATTATTAGGCCAATTAACTGGGACGGCCCTGGAAACCATAACCCTTGACTTCTAAACCAATTCCATTAAGAAATGTGGAGATCATCCCTCTCTGTGGGCCTGCTTTTTCTTTTTTTTAATTAAAAAAAATCATTTTATTTGCGTACACTAGGGGGTAGCTCCCTTCCCCCAAACCAGAAATACTTTTTTTTAAAAACATTTTATTAGGGGCTCATACAACTGTTATCGCAATCCATACACACATCAATTGCTTTTTCTTTTTATAATAATATTAAGGTGAAGAAGGTGAAAATTCACTGAGTGAACAGACCATCAATTTCACTAAAAGCCAGGGACCTCGGTGGAATTGGCAAGGTGATTTCCCAGTCTGTTAGCACATTAAAGTCTCCAGGTTATATGCTTAGCTCTGACATTGAGGTTTGTTGTTCAGTACTGTCAACTCTTTTCCAACTCATAGCAACTCTGTGTACAACACAATAAAACACTACCCAGCATCACACTTCTTGTTATTCTTGAGCCCATTGGTGCCTTGGTGTCAGTCCATCCTGTTAAGGATGTTCCTTTTTTGCAGTGACCAGCAACTTCAGCAAGCATGATGTCTTTTTCCAGAACTGGTCTCCTGAAAGTACGGCCCAAGTGAGATGAAGTCTCCCTTAAAACCAGCATTCTGGCTCTACCTCTTTCTAGGCAGATTGGGCTGTTCTGCTGACATTCCCTGGCACTTTCAATATCCCTCCCCACCACTGCCATTCCAATACATCATTTCTTCAAGGTCTAGCTAATTCTAAATTCCACCTCAGAAATTTTCCTCGGCCAAAACGTTCAAACTTGTTTCCATCTCTCATTCTTTACCATTACTTTGATCAATGATGATTGAGGAGTCTTACCCTAAACCCCAGGGTTATGATTCCAATGCAAATGGGTAAACGTCAGAACTGTAAAACCAGTGTCTGGTTTTATTTTTAGTGCAGATTAGCGCCAAAATGATAGATTAGCTGGGATTTCATCAGGATGTTTAACGAGTTCTTCCCAGTTCAGTCATAGCCAACAGAGCACCACTGAAATGGACATGGTTACTAACGACCTGGGAGGTTGAGGCTCTGCTGGGAAGCTAAGATCTCTCTTAGGAAACAAGGGCAGTATGTGTGTTGCCTAGCAACTCAATCTCTTGAACAACTGAGTTGAAAACTGCAGTGCCCATTTCAAAAGTGCCTGCAGACCCCCACCACTTTGAAGGGCTATGGCTCCCTACAATCCTGGCAATAATCCAGCCTCTCACACCAGGCTCCTGAAAGGGCTCCTGACCACTCTTCCGAGTACCCAACCCAGGGCATGGCCCCATAATTCTTCTCATTCTGCTATGATTTGGTGTCTGTCCGAGTTTCTTTGCTTCATGACTGAACTGTTTGAAGTCCTGGATTTGAGAATTAGTAAATCTACTTGGATAGTGAATCAGGTAACATTTAACTAAATTGATTGCGTTTTCTTTTCATTAATTTCATGTTTGCAAATGAATTGGGTTATGTCTGAGGCAGTAAAAAGACCCTGCTGTTCTTTGAAAATGGTGTTTTATCATCCACTGTTTTAAGAATACTAATGTTTACAGAGATGGCATGAGGATTAAAATTCAGCTTCCGCTGATGGGAGAAATACCACTCAGCAATGGTCGATAGAACATACGTGTAGTGAAAATGACAGTCAACTGATCTATTAAGTGAGGAGACAGATGTCCTTGTAAGAGATTTCTGTGGCATTGCTGGGGAACGTGTGCTCGCATTATTCATCTCTGCTCAGGCACTACATTCAAATCCTTTCCAAGTGTTCCCATTTGAAGCACTTTCACGCTGAATTGCTATCTGTGAGATTGTGCCTTGCATTTAACATCCAATTTGACTTCTTTCTGGCACCCTGGTAACAAAACGGGGTCGAAAGGAAGGGTCAAAGAAGAGCTTAATCTGAAAATCCCAGGTTTATGTAGCGACAGTTGGTACAAGAGGACTTCAGTAAGGAAGTGCTTTGTGACCCTGAAAGCTCAACAAATGTGTGATGGGATGATTGTGATTCAAGAGTGCTTGGCATGTAAAATACCCTGTTTTTGCTGATTAATAAATTTCCTCTAATTGCCCATCAAGCAAAAAGAGGCAAAAAAAAAGAACCTAAGTTTCAATTTTGCTATAGTAGTCTCACCTGAGGAATTTCAGCCAATTAGGCTATTTTTACTCCTGAGATTAATTCAGTTTACATCTATAAAAGGAAAAGACCTTTTTCCCTGAAAGGTCTGACCTAGTGTAAGAAGGCCTATAATTAATACTGTGATTCTGGAAATTGTGTTTGAATAGACATCCTCTCTACCCTACAGGTTCGTACACAGCCATGCACCCCAAGGGCATTCTAATATGTGCAGCTCAAGGGGTGAACTCTGCTGCTTTTAGCTTTTTATGTTGAAAAGGAGCTTTTCTTGGCTGACCTCTTTAAGCACCAGATTTCCTTGATTTAGCACTTTCTAGGGAGAAACCAAAGAGTTTTCCTTGAGCTTCTCCAGAGCCCTTGTCAGATTCCTTTCTCCTTTAAGGGGGACCCGAATCACTAAGCCATTTCCGTCAGTTAAGAAATAGCAGTTGAGGGACTCTAGCCTTAAGATTGCTTTTGCCTTGGGAGATTCTGATTGCTTAAGAAACAATTGGTTCTTTGGGGTTTAAAGGCATCACCACTGATTGAATTGGTCTCCCTTCCTTCACTCCCTCTTCTCAGCAGCATTCTTTTTAGTTAGTGTGATTTGTATTAGGCTTGTCATATTGCCACCTTCAATAGTATCAACACGCTTCTGGACCGTGTATCCACAAGGTATTTTAGGGCGGTAATAATCTTGGTAGTCATAAGCTTCCTTCTTCACAGTACTGTAGTTTATCTAGTCTATTCCAGCAAACTTTGTTCTGTGTGTTCCCAGGGAAATTGTTTTTCCCTTAGACATCCCCCTTTGGAAAGATGGCTCCCAAATTATACTGGAATACTTTCTCTGAAGACCATGAATAAGTATGTATAGTGTTTTCTCAACTGGGATTATTGTGAGGTTTCAGTGTGTTCACGTAGACCAGAGGTTCATCACTACAGCTTTACTGACACTAGGACCAAGTTCTTTGATGTGGAGAATCTATTTAGCAGCATCCCCGGCTTTACCTCTTCTAAGATGTCAACTAACAGCCTCCACCCCCAATGGTGACAATTAAAAATGTCTCCAGAATTTCCACATATTTCCTCTTGTGCTGCTTATTATTATTGTATGTGTTTGGTGCTTTTTAGTCAGTTCCGACCCACAGAATGAAACACCGCCCTCTTCACAGTTGTTCCGAGGTGTGAGCCCATTGCTGCAGCCTCTGTGTCCATCCATCTTCTCCAGGGCCATCCTCTTTATTGCTGCCCCTCTATTTTACCAAGCACGATGCTCCTCTCCAGAGAGATTTGTATCTCCTGATAGCATTTCCAGAGTAGGTGAGACGAAGGCTTGCCATCCTCGCCTCTTAGGAGCATTCTTACTGCACTTCTAAAACAGATCTGTTTGTTCTTTTGGCAGTCCATGGTACCTTCAATATTCTTCACCAGCACCATAATTCAAATGCATCAGTTTTTCTTTGCTCTTTCATATTCAGATGTTCAACTTCTTCATGCATATGAGGCAATTGGAAATGCCATGACTTGGGGCAGGCACATATCTTTGCCTGTAAATACCCGATAGTGGTCTTGGGCAGCACCTTTTCCAATGCAATGTGTTGTTTGAGCTCTTGAGATGGCTGCTTCCATGAGCATTGATGGTAGACCCAAGCAAGATGAAGTCCTGGCATCATCAATCTTTTCTCCTCCTATCAGGATGTTACCTATTGGTCCAGTTGTGAGGATTTGGGTCTTCTTTTCACTGAGTTGTAAGCCATACTAAAAGCTACAATCTTTGTTCTTCAGGAGCGAGTGCTTCGAGCTCTCTTCACTTTCTGTAAGCAAGGCTGCGTCATCTGTATATTACATGCTTCCTCCAATGCTGATGCCATTTTCTTCTTCATATAAGACTTGACTGTTGTTAGTTACAGTCAAATCAGTTCTAACCTATGTGACCTTTTGTACAACAGAACCAAACAGCGCCTGGTCTGGCGTCAACTTCACAATTGTTTTTATATTTGAGCCCATTGTTGCAGCCACTGTCAATCAATCTTGTCCAGGCTCTTCCTCTTTTTTTTTGGCTACCTATTTTACCAAGCATGACATTCTTTTGCAGGGACTAGTTCTTGCTGATATCATGTCCAAAGTCCATGAGCACTTTGCTTACCAGGGAGTATTCTGGCTGTATTTCTTCCAAGATAGATTTGGTTCTGTGGGTTAGACTTGGGCTGCTAGCCTCAAAAGTGGCAGTTCAAATCCACTAGCTGTTCTGCAGGAGATAGATGAAGCTCTCTGTCCCTAAAACATTTACAGTCTTGGAAACCTTATATGGGGTAACTTTGAGTTAGAATGGGCTTGATGGCAGTGGCAATTTTGTTTTTGTTATGATTCTAGCAGTTTATGGTACTGTCAATATTCTTTGACAACAACATATTCAGGGACATCTTATCCAGTCTTCCTTATTACATCATAAGGAAGATTTTACATCATGTGAGATGATTAAGAAGACCATGGCTTGATTCAGGCACACCTTTGTCCTAAAATTAGTATCATTTTCTTTTAATTTAACAAGTTAAAGAGATATTTTACAGATTTGTCCAATGCGATAGTTCATTTGATTTGACAGCTGTTTCCATGAGAGTTGATACACATCCGTGAGAGTGTATCCAAGTAAAGTGAAATCCTTGACAGCGTCAATCTTTTCTTCATTTATCATAAGATTGCTTATTGTTCCAGTTGTGAGGATTTTTGTTTTATGATGAGGTATAATTCATACCGCCGTTTTTGAATTTAATAAGCCAGTCCAAGTCCTCCTTCCATTCAGCAAGTGAGGTTGCGTCATTTGTGTATTGCAGGTTGTTAATTACCTCCCATGCAATTCTGGTATGTTCTTCATGTATTTCCCCTTTTTGGATTGTAGGTTTAGCATTGTGACAGTTACATAATCTCCTGTCAACTTGAGCAAAGGGGTGGAGTTTAGCCTATCAATCAGGTCACAGCTAATGATGCCTCTGTGGTAGCATGGCCTTCTGAAGATTCTGCAAAGTTCTGTCTTCCTATCTGGAGGTAAGACACACTCTTTTTCTGCTTCAAAATCTGTTGACAAGCCACATGAAGCTATGCTGATGTCAGCCAGGTCCCTGAAGCTGGAGGAGCCACATGAGGAGCTGTGGCAGCGCTGAGATGCTTCCACAACACTTTTCACCCACTGGCCTCTGATCTTTCTGCTTTCAGCATCATTGCATGTGCTGTAAGAGTCTGTAGAAGAATTTATGGACCAGTATCAGACTAATAGTGGACTTACGGACTTGATCTGGACTGGGCCGGGCTGTTTTCTTAATGTGCAATTACTCTTGGATATAAAACTCCCTCTTACACACATGTGAGTGTCACTGGGCTTGTTTCTCTAGTTTACCCAGCTGAACACAAGTATATAGATTGAATAAGTAGGGCAAAAGGATACAACTCTGATGCACCTTTCCAAATTTTAAACTATATCATATACCCTTGATCTGTTTAAATAACTGTATCTTGGTCTATGTATAGGTTCTGCATGACACAATTATGTGTTCAGTAATTCATACCATGATATTCATAACTTTACTATGATCCACACAGTCGAATGCCATTGTAGTCAATAAAGCACAGGTAAACATCACTCTGGTTTTCTCTACTTTCGGCCATGATCTCTACCTGCTAGCAGCAACGATACCCCTCATTCCATGCCTTCTGATTCGAACTTGAAATCTGGCAGTTCAGTGTTAATGTGCTGCTGCAACCATTTTGGAATTGTTTTCAGCAAAATTTTACTTGTGTATGGTAGTAATGATCTTGTTAGATAATCTCCACATTTGGTTTGCCTATCCTACTTTGGAACAGACATGAGCATGGATCTTTTCCTGGTGCTTTGTCCAGGTATTTGCCCTCCACATTTCTTGGCATGATAAATACTTCGGCTGTTGCGTCTGTTGTACTAACATTTTATTTGGTATTCTGTCAACTCCTGTTTTTTTTGTTGTTTTTTTTTAAAACCAATGTCTGTATGGGGAAAGGTGGCAAAATTGGCCTAGGTTGCGAACCTCTAGCTTTGACTATTTGGGGCCTAGTCCTTGATTAGAAAAAGATCCAATTGCTTGGTAGTATAAACCATATGCATGCATTTTCAGTAAATGCTGTTTGTCTGCACCATCCTAATGGCCTTCCATATACTTTATGTATACCAAGAGTTAAAAATATCCTCACCTATTTTCTATTATTGTGAAATGATTCCCCCAAGTAACTCATAATATCTTCTCCCATGTCCTATTTTCAGCATTTTCTCTTACAAAGCCATAATTGACAACATCCCACAAACAGTTCATCTGTGTTCTGTTCTGCACTGGTGTCTGATCGCTTATGTTATGCTTACTTACTATTAGTTTTAAAGCCATGATGCTAAACTATTTGGGTAAATATGTTCAGTATTTTGTAACTTTGCTGGAAAGATCAGAACCACTTTATTTTCATCTTTTCTGAGGTTCTTTTCCCTGCAAAGTATTTTTAGCCAGCCTTGCTTTCTAAGATATCATGTTCTGATGATTTATTAGTTACATTTATCCTTCCAATATAGCTGCTGCTATGAGCCTGAGATGTGTCATACATTTTCAAGACCTGTCGGCCCACTGAAATTTTGATTTTTTACCTTTGACGTTCACAGGAATTTTATACAGACAGATTTCCTATTTAAAGATAACTTTGATTTTGGAGAAACCTCACTGTGCCATTTAAGTAATAAATATTGGTACATGAACTGGTTTGACTTTCTGCTGAGAACTGCTAAAAGCCTTTTAATAGAAAACAATAGGGAGTGTCAAACATTGAGTCACGATCTCACTGAAGCAATTTTTCTTAGAAAGACTTTCATCACATAGAAATTTTAGCCTTGCTCAAATTTTGCCAGAAATTATGTCTGGTTCAAATCTATTGCTATGCCTTGTACAGATTGTTTACCCGTGCTTTTCTGAAGAAAAGGCATGCTTTTCGTATGTTTGCTAGCTTTTAACTCAATTCATTTTTTATCTGTAGATGTATTTTGAGACCAAACAGAAGATCATGATTTTATCACAGGTCAGGTAATTCGGAAATAGGTTATGTTATCATAGCCACACACATGTTTAATGGTATGTGACTAGTTGCTTTGAAGCAAACAAGCTAGGATTTCCCCAAGGAGTCCCTTGTTTTCACTATCCGTCTCTTCACCAGACTGTACCCTCTAACCCAGGCCAGCTGTCTCATTACAAAAACCTTGGAAAGGATTGTAGATTTGGCAGAATTACCTTACCACTATACAATTTTTTTGTTATCTAAGAATGCAATATTATTGTTATAAGGTATTTATAAGAAAAAGACATCCAATTTTTATTCAGACAGTATACAATCATGTTCTGATCAATAATATAAACTGATGAACAGCCGAAAAGATAAGCTTGCTGTTCATTAGTACAAATATTGCTTTCATCATTGTAAAACTGCAAAGTGAGGTTATAAAGGTATTGCTGGAATGGTTTCTAAATCTGTTAATTAAAAGTTACATTATCTTATCGAATATTACATTGGTATTCAGCAAGATAATGTTATAGCCATGTCAGGGTAGTAAGACTTCTTTTTTTTTCTCCTCTCTTTTCTTTTTAATCTTTACTAAATAAGTAAGTGCATCTAAAGTAGATGTATTTAAATGTTCCTTTTTAGTTTTATCTGCTAGGTAATTATGTTGCTAATGTGTTAGGTTGGGTTGACTAGAGAAACAAATCCAGTGAC
>NW_022109980.1:5324426-5328338 GCF_000313985.2 Echinops telfairi | reverse complement strand
TTTCCTATAAGGTTGCTATGAGTTGGAATCAGCTCGATGGAAGTTAAGTGAGAGTAACACACACACACACACACACACACACACACACACACACATTTGCTTCTGTTTTTAAGCCCAGGCAGAATGCATTCAAAAACAAAAAAAAATTGTTAAATCAAAAGTCTTATTCTTGGACTCTTCAACTTAAAATGTCCATGGAACTACTTTTGCACTTATGCCAGATCCACCTTTTCGTAATTTAACCGACAGACAGTTTTTTCATTCACTGTGGAAAATAATGGTTGCTTTGAGGCAGGCCACTATAAAAATGTTATAAGAATAATATAAAATGCTGGAATTATTTATTTTACTGTTTTTTGCCCAAGTACAATGTGCTACTGATGGTTTGCGTGGCTGCTGGGAGGTCCCTTCAGGTCCATTCTGACCCCTGGGGACATATGCACAACGAAGGAAGCGCTGCTAGCTCCCATGCCATCTCCTGCCAGAGATCTATGTAGTCGAGTTGTGAAGGGGGATACATCTCACCACCAATACCTTACTCAGATTATGCGTTCTGTGTTCATGCCAATATCACCATGTTTTGTATCTGAAATGTGAACGGTCTCTGTCCAGTTAACTAACCACCACTCTGGGCTTTCATCTATTTGCTGTTGCTTTCCTTCCATCCTTCCTTCTAATTTCATGATGTTTACCTGACGATGATTTTTATTCCTGCTCTTCTCAGTTAGTATTTATTAGTATATCCTAAGATCCTTATTTTGGTGTTGAAAACACAGGCTATTCATTGAAATAATTTTATAATTAACTTAATTAGACACCCAAATAAGAATATTGCCTGCATTGAACTCTAGAGAGGGAAAGTCTTAAGAAACTTAGAAGATATTATTTGGGTTGATTGTCTCATACATTTCTTTGTTTCCTACTTCCAGTCCAAATTCTCACTCACTCGCTCACTGCCACCAAGTCAGCGCTGATTCATAGCCACCCTATAGGACAGGGTAGAACTGACCCTGTGAGTTTCCAAGAACTTTTAATGAGAATAGAAAGCTTTGCTTTTCTGCCTCAGAGTGGCTGGTGGTTTTGAACTATTGACCTTGAGATTAGCAGCCTAACTTGTAACTGCTAAGCCACCAGGACTCCTCCAATCTACACATATGTGTGGAGATTTATATATATATATATACACTTTTGAACAAGTTCTCCTAATGGTAAAAGTGCCTTCGTTCACTTCCAGTTTCTAGGTGACCATCTTCAATGATCATAGTGATTCCCTCTTGCTTAGATGGGAGCAGGATATGCATTATATAGCACTATACTGCAATCTTTTTAATATCCTCAATTAAATTTCACTGAAAATGTGTTACAACTTACCCTTTATTGCATAAAAGTTATGTGCATATATTTATAGGCTTAGTATTAAGGTAGCAGAAGGACTTTGGCCCTCCACTCAAGTACTCCCTCAATGCAAGAATACTTTCTTCTATTAAATTGGCATTATATGATGCTCACCTTCCCGACACAACCACTGAAGACAAAGTGGGTGAATAAGCAAACATGGTGAAGAAAGCTGATGGTGCTCGGCTATCAAAAGATATAGCATCTGGGGTCTTAAAAGCTTGAAGGTAAACAAGCAGCCATCTAGCTCAGAAGCAACAAAGCCCACATGGAGGAAGCTCACCAGCCGGTGTGATCACAAGGTGTTGAAGGGATCAGGTATCAGGCATCATCAGAACAAAAAATCTTACCATAGTGAATGAGAGGGGAGTGTAGAGTGGAGACCCAAAGCCCATTTGTAGGCCACTGGACATTCCCTTACAGAAGGGTCTCGGGGAGGAGACAAGTCAGTCAGGGTGTGATGTAGCAACGATGAAAAATACAACTTTCCTCTAGTTCCTAAATGCTTCCTCTCTGCACCTCCTCTCCCCACTATCACGATCCCAATTCTACCTTGGAAGTCTGGCTAGACCAGAGGATGTACACTGGTACAGATAGGAACTGGAAACACAGGGAATCCAGGGCAGATGATCCCTTCAGGACCAGTGGTGTAAGTGGCGATACTGGGAGGATAGAGGGGTGGTGGGTTGGAAAGGGGGAACCGATTACAAGGATCTACATGTGACCCCCTCCCTGGGGGGGCGGATAACAGAAAAGTAGGTGAAGGGAGATGTCAAACAGGGCAAAATATGACAAAATAATAACTTATGCATTATCAGGGGTTCATCAGCGAGCGGGGAGCGGGGAGGGAGGGGAAAAAATGAGGACCTGATGCCAGCGACTTTAGTAGAGAGCAAATTTTTGAGAATGATGAGGGCAATGAATGTACAAATGTGCTTTACACAACTGAGGTATGTATGGATTGTGATAAGAGTTGTATGAGCCCCTAATAAAACGATTTTAAAAATTGTCCTTAATGAATATTATTAGTCAATACTCTACACATTCCTTGAAAACCTGAGTATTTACCAAACATTCTGCTAGGCACTAGGGATGCAAAAGTGGGAGATGCCATTGTTGGCCTTAGGAATTAACAGCCTAGTGGAAGTGAAGAACAAACCACTAACTGTGGTCTGGGTATCAAACATACACACATGCACACACATTCCGATAATGTGTACCATGTCTAACAGAGGAGGTTCATTCAGATAATGGGGACTCAGAGCAGGTTATAGAAAGAGAAGGAATTAATGAAGAAGTTGGTTTTGAGAAATAGGTAGGGATTTTATCAGATAAAAGGGGTAGAATGTGAGGGAGGAGAAAGAGTGATCCAAGGCTCTGGATCAATGCAAATGAAGGCATTGAAGTGCAAGGCTTGTTTGGTAGGATGTCCAATGCTGTTCGAATATAAATTGTAGAACCTTGAATGCCATCTGGTGACTGTGTATGTTGTTCCTGTAGGCAACAAAGAGCCCCAACGTGTTTAAACCAGAGTTCTTGATTTTCACTTTTGAGTGCTACTTTTGGTTGTATTATTGAGGCAGGATTGGAGGGAAAGGATATGTGACTTGACAGAAACCATTATGGAGTTTACAAGAATGGTCCAGATAAGAGATAATAAGAGCCTGAACCAGGATATGGGCAGTGTAAATGAGTATTGGAATATTTCATTCCATAGGTATAATGGAAGTTATTATCCAAATGTCCCAAACCCCAAAACCAAACTCACTGCCACTGAGTCAATGCTGACTCATCGCGACTCCATAAGACAGGGTAGAGCTCCCTCTGTGAGTTTCTGAGACTGTAACTGTGTACAGGAGTAGAAAGGCCTGTCTTTCTCCCATGGAGCAGGCTGGTGGCTTTGAACTGCTAACCTTATGGATCACAGCTCAATGGGTAACCACTGTGTGACCAGGGTTCTAAGCTAACAAGGGGAAGTTAAAAGGTGTTACTACTTGAATTCCAATTCATACTTGCATGGGCTTATTTTTTTAAAAAATGTGCTTAAATATGGCTCTGTGGTCAGTGATTGGTTGAAGACATCTTCTCTCAGTAGTTCTCTTAGCTTAGTCCTTTAGGGCAGTGGTTCTCAACCTGTGGGTCGTGACCCCTTTGGGGGTCGAATGACCCTTTCACAGGGGCCGCCCAGTTCATCACAGTAGCAAAATGACAGTTATGAAGTAGCAACAAAAATAATGTCATTGTTGGGGGATCATCACCACATGAGGAACTGTCTTAAAGGGTCGTGGCATTAGGAAGGTTGAGCAGCACGACTTTAGGGTGTCTTCAAAGATAGATCTAATGAAAGCAGTGTCTTTTCAGGAGATCATCAGAGCCAAGTAAATTCAAGGCAGAGAGGTCAGCTCAAAATTCAACTATTTTTTGAGATTCTTTTTTTTTTTTTAACATTTTATTAGGGGCTCATACAACTGTTATCCCAATCCATACACACATCAATTGTGTAAAGCGCATTTGTAC
>NW_022109980.1:5321616-5323822 GCF_000313985.2 Echinops telfairi | reverse complement strand
TATGTTTGGTATGAGATTCTTACTGGACATCAGGCATTCATAGATGTGCATCTAGAATTCAAGGAAGACTTCTGAGATAGAGACATACTTCAGGGTCACAACATATATTTTTAGACCAAATCATGGAGAGAAGTTAGAGTGCAAAAGGATAGCATGTAGAAATGGGGAGAGAACGGGGCATAGGAAGCATGAAGGAGAAAGGCAGTTTTTTAAATGCTGGGATTGGAAGGGGAGTGGTCTAGAGGACCAAGTAGCTGGACCAGTGATATATGGTAGTTAGATTAGAAGGGACTTAGAAGGGGAAGTTGGAAGAAGTAAGTTTTATGTGTGGGGTAGTAAATATATGAGAGATGTTTCCAAGAGATGTGACGATTGAAGGAGCCATTGTCTTTGACATTTAGGCTACTCTAAAATTTATATATCAATGGTGTGGTTAGTAAGTAGGTGCCTGGAGGTTGAAGGGAGAATGAGTAACAATGAAGTAACAATGAGCAGACAGGCATAGGCAATGCCACAACATGTAATGACGAAGGCAACAATAAAATAAAGGAAGGCTTTGTAGAAGGATTTTTGTTTTTATAAAATTGGGGATCCAGCAGCATGCATGTAATCAAAGGAGGAGGAATTAAAAGAGATAGGATTAATGAAGAAAGGATGGTTGAAAGAAAAATTGAGCGACTGGAGAAAAGATTGAGTAAGAGATTGGACACTAGAGAGTGAGAAAGTGCAAGGAAATGAGCAAAAAATAAAGAGTGATGAAAAGAGAGTAGGAGAGAAATATTTGATGAGGGAAGTTTTCAGAAGAGGTAGCAAAAAGTTGATGGCTAAAAGCACAAATCAAGGAAGATCTTTGGAAAATTAGGAGGAACTTCTGAAGGAGAAGACAATGCAGGGAACATAGCACAAATAGATGACAATATATTTTTAAGTTGTGGGAAAGGTTCATTCCGAATTAGTGCCTGCTGACTTTGGATTTCTCTGAGCAAGTTCTCCATGAGCACGAGAATGAGTTGGTCATAATGGAATTGTACCAAACAATGATTTTTACAGAACAAAAAATACCCATAACTTTATAGAAGAATCAACCAAAAAGATGATATGTGTTATCTCTTGCTTTTGGTTGCCTGCAAATAGGAAGCAAAAAAGAAGATAACCATCCCCCCAAACAACAACAACCCCCAAAAAAAGGCAAATGAAGGGGCAATGGATCCAGGGTTATGAATTGGCAAGCCAAACACGGTAGCTGGCCAGGAGCATAAATAAGGGACCGGTGATCCCTGCTGAAAGTGCAGTTACATGGCATCTGGGCTAGGTAGGATAGTTAACAGAAGTCAGGGAAGAGTGATTGACAAGGCATTTAGAGACAGGGCCATCATTGGAGGTCTCCCAGAAGCTGAACCAATTTAGTGGGAGTGAAGAAGTATATTTTAAAGTCTAATTATAAGGCTAGAGCTTACAGATTTAAACAGAGATTCTACTAAGGCTCCACTAATTTTTATAACTAAAAAGTAATGTTGAGTAAAACATGAAAAGAGTCTTTAAACTCTCCTGAAGCGTGTGCCTGTGATGATTGGAGTCAGATCAGAAAGAATGGAGACTGCAAATAAAATGCTCTGTTTCGAATCTTACTCTCTCTTTATCTCTGACTCCCTCTCTCCTCTCCTCTCTTCCCTTCCCTCTACACACACACACACACACACACACACACACAGCCATCCACTAGACTCTGAGTCTTGGTGACCCCACGTGACTCTTCGTGGAGATGCGCTCCATAGGATGGCGCTGAGGTTTCTGAAGTAGATGGCTAGGTCTTTCTTCTGAAGCACTTCTGAGGGAATCTGAGCCACCAACCCTTTGGTTAGAGCCTTCTGCAGCACCCAGGCACTCCACACAGATAGGTACATGTGTACACACACACACACACACACACACATACACACAAGCATTGGAGGGATTCAGCCGGTTCACACCAGTTCTGCAGAACTGATACGTTATTGTTTGTTGAGTTCAGCAAACAGGTTATTAAAATGACACTATAGTTGGGGTTATCTTTAAGGTAGGCAGCTGTGGAAATTGCAAATTTATATTCCTTAGTCTTTTATAACGTTCATCTGAGCAACAGCAGTGTTTAGATATCATGTTGGAATAATAAACTACCTTTCAATGTATCTTTTTTTAATACTTAAAATGGTCTTTAGGGAAGCGA
>NW_022109980.1:5315697-5320287 GCF_000313985.2 Echinops telfairi | reverse complement strand
CACACACACACACAAAAATAAGTAACATGTTGACCCGATATCAAGAAATTCCCCAAAACTTGTTTCAATCCAAAAAAAAAGTGTCACTGTGGGTAGAAGTCTCTGTTCAGATTCCTTGGCAAACATGTTGAGGACATGATTTCCCTGGTGCTGCTTAAAGGGTTGTAGGAGGCTCTAAAATCCTTTAACAGTGATGCTCACGTTACCCATATGTAGGTATTACCTTGTGTTTGTATAACATTACATATGTTCTCCAGTACATTTTTGTTCAGTTATTTGTACAGGGTCGAAAAGTTCATATTCAAATGGAAGAAAATTCTGCGTAATGTTTTCATCATGGTTTTCTGAATCAAGATGATTAACAAATAAAAAGCTTGTTGTAGCTCTTTAACTTTGTTTTATGCCAGTGGTCCCAACCTTGGTCAAAGTAAACTTAAGTTCTCAGCTCTAAGAGGGCATTCGTTCTCACTGCGTTTTCTACTTGATTTCCCTCAGTGGAAGGGAACTGGATGAAGAATTTTAATTCAACTCTTTTTGCATTCAAATATAAAAAGTCATTGGGTGTTAGCAGAAAATTTATGAAGTGACAGTCTTGTTAATAAAGATAAATGAGATGGCGTGTTTTATTAAGATTAATGTTACACATTATATAGCTTTGCTAAGCAAATATAGGATTACATTTTGCAAATTTGCCAAATTAAGTATCTATAGTAATTGTAGAGCTTAAATCCAAGTTAGAATTTTCAGGTGCATTTTAATTGCTGAAAAATTAAAGAAAATGGAGAATTACATGGGTTCGTTTGAAATATTTTTGAGGACACCTAGCTATAGCTTTGATCATTGTCTTTACTTGTAGCAGTGTCCTTAGTCATAGTACGTACAGTCCTGACAACTAATGCAATGTCAAAGCATGTAGTTACCCAGTAATTGAGAAGCAGAATCCCCCATGGCTAGTGCAAGCCATTCCCATCACTGTTAACTCTATCGGTGAGCTGCAGATTCTGGCCATGGTGAAGTGGTTAGAGTCCCGAAAGCTGTTCTGTGGGAGTTGGGGATTGCACTACTAGTTAAACGAAAGATGGCAAATGAGAAAGGAGAGGTCTCGCACATGCCTTCATTTCTTTCAATCCTTCATTCATTCTTTTAGTATGTATGAGCACCTATGATGTGTTCAAATAGAAAGAACTGTTTCAGATGTATTCTGAAGTATGTCCAGTGCGCCTATAAGGAAGACCCATTAGTATGACTGTTCATCCAATCTAAGTACCATAGGTGAAGAAATTGAAGAGGCTTGTCAACTTGGGTAGTCTGAAAATGACTGAAACTGGAAGGAAGATGCATTGCTCATTATGAGCCATTGGAACGCTAACACTGGACACAAAGAATATGGTGGGGGGCTTTAAAATACAACCTGTCTGATAGAAAGGACACAGGAGAGCCCAGGTTGGAATGTGGCATGACTAACAAGTTAGTCCCTGCAAGTAACCTTTTCAGTAACAACAAGGAAGACTCCACAAGGATGTCTTGTAGATACTCTGAGCTTGCAATAGAGTGAGTCACACGATAGAAAACAAATGTTTTGAGAATGATGAAGGAAACAAATGTCCAAAATTGCTTGACACATTCGATGTATGTGTGGACTGTGATAAGAGTTGTACGAGCCCCGCCCCCAAATGATTTAAATCAAAGTGAGAAAGTGAGTCACATGATTTTTTTGGTTGCACACTTAATGTTACACACAGAATGTGTATAACAGCATGATGGAAAAGTTTGAGATATTGTGAGAATTACTAAAATGTGCCACTGAAACATGAAGTGAGCACGTGGTGTGGTTAAAATTGTGCCACTAGCCTTGCTTGACACAGGGTTACTGCAAACCTTCCATTCATAAAACAGCCATTATTATTTGCGAAGCATAAGAAAATTAAGTAGGTCTGCACCTGTGGCCTCACCTGATTGAATACACAGGAATAAAATCTACTACCTTTGTAGAACGAGATGATGGAGAAGTGCAATATTACCAATCAGAAGACCAGGGCCATCAGTTGCAAGTTCAAGTTGAGGTGGAAGAAAATTAAAAAAAAAAAAAGTCCATGAAAGCCGAAGTGCAACCTTGCTTATGTACAACCCAATTTAAGAATACATTTTTACACATCAAACACTGATGATCAAGGACCAGTCAAATTCTCAGAGACCTCAAGGACACCATACATGAAAAGAGAGAGAGGGAAAAAGGCTAAGAAGAATATTTCAGGGGAGACTCTGAAACTTCCTATTGAATGTAGAGTAAGTAGGCAAAGTGAGTGGAAGAAATGAAATAAAAGTACTAAAGTGAAAATTTCGAAAAGTTTTAGATGACAAAGTAAAGTATTATATTGAAATGTGCAAAGAGAATCAAAAGGGGAGAACATGCTTGACAAATCTGAAGTGGAAATAACTATTAAACAATCAGCGCCCCAAATTCTAACACTGAAGGATTCTATTGGCAATAAAATGAGCCAACACCAAGCCAAAGCAATACTCACGCAACCAAGTTGATTCCAGCGACCCGAGAGCAGAATTCAAAACCCTCTGTGGGTTTCCTGAGGCTGTTCATGGAAGTAGAAAACCCCCTCTTTCTCGTTCAGAGTGGCTGGTGGATTGCAGCGGCTGACCCATTATGTCATCAGGGCTCCTATTGAAAGATACAGGAAGCATGGAATGAAAATGGAAGGAATACACAGATTCACGGCACCAAAATAAGTCAACATTCAGTCACTGCAACAAAATAGCCATATTCAGCAGACGATGTGGAATGAGAAACATCATTGCTGCTGTCAGATGGATCTTGGCTGAAAGCAGAGAATACCAGAAAGATGTTTCCCTGTGTTTTCTTGGCTATTCATTTGTATGAATCATAGAAATTATGGATAACCATAAAAAGAATGCGGTATCAGAATTGGAGGGAAATTTATTAACTGACACAACCTTGCTTACTGAAAACAAAAATGACTTGAAGTCTTTACTGATATAGATCAAAACGATTTTCTTCAACATAAGGAACACAAGATGTCCTAGATGTTTAGTGCTGAACATCTCGTGATGCAAATTGGGTTCCTTTGAAATGCGCGTGCACTTTGAGGAACAAAAATGAACCTGAAGGCGAAGGTCAGGGCTGAGGTTGGGTGTGTAAGGTTTTCCAATGAAATTTTTGCAGGACAGTCCTTGCTATTCTTAAAGAATGAGCAGGTGCATTGTCATGATAGGAAAAAAAAATCCTGGTCTCGTTCTCATCAATCAGTTTTCAATTTTCTTAAAACTTCTTTCTAATAACCCCATGTGATCATCTGGTATCATTTGATCATCTGGTATCCTTTGAGAATATCTATCAAGATTATCTTTTGGGAATCACATCAAACAGTCACCATAACTGACCTGTGCATTGCATTTAGGTGGCCCAAGTACATTCCCTGAATGTATTTTTTGTAAGGTACTCTAATTGGACTAACACAAGCATGCTACTGCAAGAACGTTTCTGAAGCAATCCACTGAGCACAGAGACATGTCTACAATCGTTCGTTCTGCTTGGAATAATACTGTGCACGTCAGAACTAGTACCCCAGTAGCAATACTTTTTGACTCATGTATCTTGGAAGAAGTAAACCAGGATTTTCTTGGACAAGAGAATGTCAAGACTTCACGTTACATACTTTGAACATGTTAAGAGGGGGAATTAATCTCTTGAGAAGGACATCGTGCTTGGTAAATCAGTAAGTGAACAGATCTTTGAAAATGCAGATATATTTGACCAAAAGTTAACATTCAGTGGGATCCTGTACACTTGAATTCATTGACACATCTTTTCATATTTGAATGTAAATTAGAAGGTTTCAAAATCAAATTAATTTTTACTTAAGTGACATTGATTCTTGTGACTTTTTTAAAGTGTCTTTAGTATGACTCAAAATAACCCTATGTCAATGAAATATCAGGGTTATCTCTGAAAACAAAAATTAAGTTGCATAGATATTTTTAAAATATCAAGCCACTTAACTTCAGATAAAAACATCCAGGTGTTTAATTTCAACATCTAGACGGACTACTTCCCCAATACTTGGAATTGCTATTTTAGATGCCGTAGAAGGAAGACTATGGTTTCCCACTCTCCCCACTGTCTTTTTCTTCAAAGGATTAGTCTTCATAGTATTGGAAGATGACTTGTTTCCTAATCTAGAATAGGATGTGCCTTTTGATATGCTTAAAGAACATTTTATTTCTCTTTTGCAGAATTTAGAATTTCAACTACTTTAATGTTAGCATTTCAGGATTTTGCAGATAGATGCTTTTAAAGGAGAGCTATAGATATCTCCAGTACTTTTTTTTCTAATCATTTTAGTAGAGGCTCATACAACTCTTATCACAATCCATACATCCATCAATTGTGTAAAGCGCATTTGTACATTTATTTCCCTCATCATTCACCTCTCCACTTAAGCCCCCGGCATTAGGTCCTTATTTTCCCCTCCCTCCCCACTCCCCCCTCCCTCATGAGCCCTTGAACATTTATAAATTATTATTTTGTCATATCTTGCCCTGTCCGACGTCTCCCTT
>NW_022109980.1:5299974-5315597 GCF_000313985.2 Echinops telfairi | reverse complement strand
GTCCGTCCCCTAGGGAGGAGGTCACATATAGTTCCTTGTAATCGGTTCCCTCTTTCCAACCCACTCTCCCTCTACCCTCCCAATATCACCACTCACACCACTGGTCCTGTAGGGATCATCTGGGTTCCCTGTATTTCCAGTTCCTATCTGTACCAGTGTACACTGGTCTCCAGTACTTTTATCTGATCGCTAGCATCCAAATCCATTGGAGAAGGGGTCCAAGCAATTGTCAATCTTGACAACATAGAAACAAGATTAACTTTGCTCAAGAAAGTTTTCATTTAAGTTAATAACAGTAGAGTAAACTCTCAGCTGAGTCTATATCAGGAAGTCTTTTATGCTCTGATATCATTACACATTCATGAGTAACAAGCTTTCCTTAAAATAAAATTAGAAGTTGTTTTGAGACTGAATAAAAATATATTGGAAACTGTAGAGTGCAGATATATACTTTTGCTCTTTGGGGAACTGATTTATCTCTGACTCTGAGACGGATCCTATTGTTAATAGACATTCATACCCTGTGCAACTTGAAAAACCATCATTTTGTTCGATTCCAGAAGGATCCTTTGAGATCGTTTCTCTTGCCAGAAAAATCCTTAGTTTGACTCTTTCTTTTATGACATTATCAAGGAATCTTGTATACTTTTTTTGGGTTTTGCATTTGCATGCATTCCATGATGTTTTCCAAACTTGCATTGTGTTTATCACACATATTATTTTATCCTTTTTGTTTTAAAAAATGTTCTTTGTTATGCCCCACCAATTCTTTCTGGTCATTAGCAAATAATCTCTCCCTGGTCCAGTTCTAGGGCCTTTCTTTGTCTTAAATCCAGAGGGTCCTTGCCAACGGCTGGTCTGGAGAATCAAAACACTTATTGGTATTGCCTTTGGATCAGTCTGCCCATAACTGTTGACGAGAAGTATATACTGCACCAATATGCTGAAACCAGTGATCCTTTGAGTCGGCAGTTATGAGCTGTGTTAGAAGGCCTGGATGGTTATAGCTGCCTCCAGGGTGAGGAGTACAGAAATACCAAAGAGGACCACGCAGGTCGAATTTCCATCCAGACTTGACTGCCCCTGAGAACAGAAAGAGGCCATGTGGTAGAGCAATGCAATTTTACCAATCGTGCTGTTGTTCGACAAGTACAAGCATTGAAAACATAATAGACTAGGGGGAAACCCACTATCTGAGATATTAATAATAAACAAGGAAGTTGCTCTCTTTAGAGAGTGGGCTGAAGCCAGGTTTCTTTATTGCTTTGTCTTTTGTGATTTTTAAAGAACTTCTGCAGAGATTTAGGGATCAAAATGAGGTTGAAAATCACTGAGTTAACAATTAAATTGGAAAAATTTTAAAAGTTACCACTGACTTGGGAATGCTCTTTTATTTTACATTTTGAAGTGGAGATGTCAGGTATTTAAGGAAATGTTAGTTCAAATAGGAAGAATTAAAGATTTATCCACCCGTTCCATCTTAGCAATCCTCTGAATAAGCATATGAAAATGGTATTTGCAGTAACTCCAAGCTGAGTTCTACTTCCTCTCGCATACCCACTGTGAGGCTGAAGGGGAATTATTATTTGGTGAGCACTTATTTGCCAAGTACTCTGCCATGTGCATTATATTGTCTATTGCAACTTATAACAACCCTTGGAGGTGTACATTATTCCTTTTATTTACATAGCATGAGATTTGGGTTTATGGAGTTAGACTTATCTAGATTTAGACAGCTAGCGAATGGAGGAGCTGGATTCTGAACTTTAATCTGTCTGACATACATGCGAATACCTTTCTCCAATGTATCTAAGATGCTGCTGTCTAAGGCTCAGTTTAAAGGTTCTCTTAGTCTTGGTCATTGTTCAGTATGGATAGCTCAGCCCTAACTCAGCTTGATCTTGCAGTTTCAGCACCTGGACTTTTCCCGCACATCTCTAGGTTTACAATTCTGAAAGAACATGATTGGTTTAATTTAGCCCTCCTCCTTGTCCCTGATGTTCAGCGCTAGTCCAGTCAGCTGCATTGGTGTGAGAAGTCACAGGTTCAAAAACAGTAGAGGCTATAAGGAGGTCTTGAACCTAAAGGCACAGCTAGTATACTTTGCTTTCTATTGGACTTGGGTTCCCAGGTGCGCTCTCTTCCCTTACACCCAAATTACTCGAGAGGATGAGGAATGCGGGGCCTATAAAGATCAGATTGCCCTTTGGGAGACGTGTTCAGCTACACTCGACGTGGAAATCTCAGAGTACAGCAGAAGAATCAGGAACTTTCGAAGCAAAATAAGCAGACCACAAATGTTATTTATTTTTGCCTGGGGTCATTTTTTTTTCTTGTAAAGTACCCTTTTGAATTCAGATGTACCAATGAAAAGTGTTTCCCATGTGGCCTGGTTGCTTTAGACATGGGTCATAGATATGAGTGTAGTCTAGCTTGCTCACAGGTATCTTATTTTTTTCAAGCACTAGGAGCCATTTTCTAAAGTGTATAATCTAGATTCTTTATTTCCAATGTATTCCTGATGGATCCATCCATATTGAAAGAGCAATACATATGATGCTGCTGAAGTGTAAGGTGCAGTAACACATTATAAAGGTGTTTTTAAATAACTTCAAAGAATGTCTTCAAACTAGTGAAGACCTTTCTACTCCTGTACATGTGTGTTATGGGTGCAGAACTTCAATGCATAACTGGAATAATGCTTGTATTCTAGGCTAACGAGATCACACCAAAATTGGACTTGAGGAGTTCGGTGTGAGTAGATGATATAAGCTATGTTATAGATGAACTTGGTTAAACCAATCTAGGATCCATTATTTCAGTCTTGATGTATTGTGTTGTAAGATGGCAAATCTTCAATTTTCTGAAAAGTCTATAAGACTTTTCCTGGAAAATCCTCTGCCATCTTTCACTAACTAAGGAAATAAAGAAGAGGGTAAAAATCAGCAAGTCTCCAGTCTTGGTAGCATATTACTTTTAGGTTTAGTGCTTTTCCTGAAGATAGCTCTGCTTCTTGGAAGCCCTTGCCTTCCACATAACTTCAACAGCTTTGTAGGTAGCTTATAGAGCGGACTTGCCACTCTGTGGTCCCTCAAGGGTTTTCCCCCTAATTTCTTCATACATAATCATTCCCTTAACCTTCATGGATAATGATTTCTCATTTCAAGGATGGTTCCTGAACCATCTCATGTTATCCTCATCCCTCCCATTCTCTTCTATTCTATTTTATTTTCTGCATATTTATCAACACAATCTGAAATTATGGATTTCATAATTTTGGGTTTTATTGAACATCTGCCCCATCAGGCTGTAGCTCTGAGAGTGCAGCCATATTTGTATCACTCACCATCACAATCTGTAGTGCATTACATAAATCATGTTCAACAAGTATTTGATGGAAGGATAAATGGGCAAAGAAAGCAGTACCACATTAACATCAATGACCAAAAAAACCCCAAAAGCCAAAGCAAAAACAACACTTGATGCCATCCAGTCAATTCCTGACTCGTGGACTCTATAGGACAGAGTAAAACTGGGTTTCCAAGGCTGTTGATCTTTCGGGGATCAGACAGCTTCATTTTTCTCCCATGGAATGGCTTGGGGGTTTGACCTGCTGACATTGTGGTTAGTAGCCTAATGTGTAACTCACTGTGACTCCCCCCCCCAAAGGAGTCACATAAGCTGTAATTCATTTTGGAAAGCGTTTAAACAGCCTTTCAACTGACTGTATCTCTTTTGCTACCTTTAAGCAAAGAATCATCGTCAAAGTTTAGTACTATACATCTAGAAAACTCTCCTGATCGTATGCTGACTGATGACTTTTCACAAACAGAACCTATCCCTGTAGTCCCTGTAGTCAGCACCTAGGTCAAGAACTTGAGTATAAGAAACCCTGTTTCCAGCCACTATTGCTTCAAGCTTAACCATCATTGTATGGTCTTAACAGCATAGATTGGTATTGCCCAGGTATACTTTGTATCAGTGGAACCATAGAGTTCATATTCTTCCAACATATGTTAATTAAATTCATCCATCGACCATATTGTTGCATAGTAACCTTCTCGAACTGCGTGGAACTGCTGGTTTCCGAAATGGCAGCTCCTTAGAAGCGTAGAGTCTCAACATTGTTTTAGAGAGCGGCTGGGGATTTTGAACTGGTGACCCTCTGGTTACCAGTCCAGCGCATAATCACTATGCCATCAGGGCTCCTTGTGATGACACTACCTTTGTTCTCATAAATTCACTTTGCTTTCTCTGTTTCCTTCCAGCCTTGCTTCTGAAATACAAATATCTGCCCTTTGGAAAAAAATCTCCTTATCCCCCTAAATGGATCTCTGCTACCCACCCCCCTCTAAATACTAATACATAATGATTCTTTTGGGCCCATGCCCTGTTCTGAAGTTAGTTTGTAGTGCCATTTCTTTATACCAAAGGCAGCATTTAACTATTGATTTATAGTGCATATAGAATCCCTGATGACACAGCTGTTCCTTGGGAGAACGATGTTTCAGTCCACTCCTCTCTTAGAAAGATTACAGCCTTGGGGGTCTCATGGAGCAAGTCGAGTCTATAAGCAAGGGGCTTGGGCTTGGTCAGGACGGATAGCTTGAAAATGTCTATTAAACCGAGTTGAGAGGCACTGCCTTTACGGAGCGTGGGGTGGCGATGAAATAACCAATTAAGTTTCTTTACACTGAGACAGATAAAAATAGGATAGTATGCGTGGTTTAAAATTGGCAAGGACAGATTTTCAGTATGAAGGAATCTTTTGGAATGATTCATCAGGAGCTATATGGTTTTTTGACAGTGATAGGTAGAAACGTTCATTAATACACCTTAAAAACCTTCCCATAGAAAGCCCTTTTTAAAAATAACTGTGGGATATCAGATCTTCTATGAAAGGTGTGCAGCTTCTCTTCTGCCAGAGCCCCATGTCATGCAGAAGCACACCCTGACAGAGGAGGATGCCCAGCACGCGCACAAATCACCGAAGAAGGCTGGGGAATACATTGCCATCTCTTCAACATGGTTCTCAGGCAAGTGGGCTTGGGGCCGGTTGACACAATCTTCGAATGAAAAGGCATTTCTTCAAGCCAGAAACTCTCCTTGAAGAGTGAAGCAATGAAAGAAGGGATCCCTTTGGTTGATTCAAGGTGTCTCATACCTCTCGCTCTGGAAGAGCTCGCTGCTGCATGCCAGAGACCACATGGAGGCAAAAGATACCATTGATTTCACTCCTGCCGCTCTTATCGAATACAGCACATTAAAAAAAATAAGTAGTGTGCTTGGGTAAAAAGCTATTATTTACTGGCCCTCAGTTTAAAATGTTTTTATTGCTTCTTAAAGTGGTCAGAGCGACACTCTTAAAACCCACAATTTTGTGTGACCTGCATATTGAACCAGGCCAGGCACCACTTGAGAGGTCTTTGCAGACCACTGTGGCTCCCTACACCATAATAATCAATACCACTTCGATTACTTATTGTGTGCATACTAGGTGCCGGGAATTGGTAGGCATGTACTTAAATTATCTCATTAATTCTCTCAACCATCTGGCAATGCAAGCATCGTTATCATTACATATTCTAGATGAGAATGACTCTTGCCCAAGTTAAAGAACTAGCCTTTAGTCATTTAGCTACTTAGTTCAAGCGCTGTTTTCAACTCATGTCTGTCTCACTCTAAAGCCCCCATTCCATTTCTACATTACACAGCCTCTCTCAATATTTTTAGGAACCTCTAGACTCTTTCAAATCTGAAACAAATGCAGCTTCTGACTTGGATATATTTCTAGGTCCCAATGGTTTTTTCCTACTCACCAGTGGCATAGTGGTAAGTGAGTTCTCTGTAATTTGAATTGGCTAGTCCTGACTTTGAATCTGGCCTGTGCCATTTGCTATATATGGGATAAGCAACTTGATGTCTCCAAATTCCAGGTTCATCTTATATAAAATAGATCAAATTATAACCAACTTCATATAATTCTTGTAAGAACTTTTGTAGAGGTGAAAAGAAACTCCTAGTTCAAATATATCTTAGTTAGACACATTTATTAAGATTAAACAGGACAAAGACGCATTATTTGGCTGAGGGAGACCATCACCAAGAGGCCATAGTGGTATCCAAGGATTCACAGCAACTCAACCACTTACTGAGAGGACTTTGAGAACAAAGCAAACTGTCACAAAATCATGATTGAGGGCACATCAATTCATGATAGTTGTAGACAATTCTAAGGAAACAGAAAAGGATCAATATTTGGGATACCTATACTATTGCAGAATAGAAAAGTTTACAAGATGGTTTCTAGGCAGTCAAAGTATGCGACCCAAATGCCCCAGTTCTCATCAATGGCACACTTAGGAAAGTTCCTAAGGATGAGGATGCCCTTCCCTGGGATGGCTTGCAGAGCAGATGCGATTCATTTTGAAGCACACTCTGCCAGAGGGCAAACATTTTACTTTGCCAGTGGTCACAGAGAACTCATTGTAACTCACCTATGTGGAAACTATGAAATGATTTAGGCCTCTAATTGTAAACCAAAATGGAATCCTGTCGGCATAGTGGTTATGCATTGGGCTGTGCCTTGGGTTTCCATCCTCAAGGTCAGCAGTCGAAACCACCAGCCGCTTCTGAGAAAACAGATGGGGCTTTCTACACTCTCTTAGCTGCCTACAGACCTCAAACCAAACCAAAGTTACGGCCTTCTAGTGAATTCTGACTCTTAGGAACCCCGGAGGACAGAGTGGAACTGCTTCTTCGGGTTTGCTGAGGTTTCAAACTCCTGATCATAAAGTGAGCAGCACAATGTGTACCCAACTCTGCTACTGGGCTCAGAATATAAGTTCCAAATCGGAAACTTAAGTTTCTTTCCAAATCGAAAATTAAGTTCCAAATGAAAGGAAATATGCAAACAGAATCATAGATCAGAATAATAAAAGCACAAGAAGTCAATATTAAGGAAATATTAAAAACAATTATGCCTTCAACAACTTTTGAATGTATAAGCCCTTGCTCAGTCAGTATTTAACTCCGCTGCCTTTCTTAGGAATCTTTTGAAGTCTTATGAGGGCCAGAACATATTTCCTCTCTATCAAAATTAAGACTGACAAATGGAATAGAGGCAATCATTGCCTAAATAAATAAACCAGCAATAGAGTAATGCATTTTTAAAAACCTAGGTTGTTTCTCAAACTTTGATTTTCTTACCAGGCTGCCCCACCATCCTTTAGGCCAAAGAGTAACCAACCAAACAACCAACCAACCAACCAAACAAACAAACAAACAGACAAACAAAAACTAACCCTGAATAATACAAATCAACACTCATGCCTATTTTTTCATGTATTACAAACACAAAATTGGAACACATGATCTCAGAAAAGAAAAAAACAACAACCTTTCTCCCCCTTCACATTTGTAATCTGATTTGTAGAATAAGAATTGTGGAGGCATGAATGTTCAACTGCACTTAGTATTCATTTCATGACTCGCCCTTTGGAGAAGCATACTGGACATCACAAAGTCCCTCCGTGAATGGAGGGACACTTGCTATTTACTCCAAACCCTTATTCAGAGTAAAGGTGTGTCAATACTCTTTTGCATGTCCTTGAAAAGTAACAAGGTAGAAAGTAATTAACGTCTGTGGAAATGTTAATAACTTCTTTCCAGAAAATCCTTTGCTTTTATAACTTCACTTGTAGAACTCCTATTAATACAACACCAAAAGTGTATAAAGCTACCTGCTGTATGTAACTTTTGATGTCGGGGGAAGTAATGCATACTCAGAGAGTGAAATCATAGATAATTAGCCCCAGGGTTTGATAGACATCATTTAGTAGTCATCCAGTTCATCTAAAATCCTACATATAACCAATTACCATTATAATGAGCACCTTAATTTTTAAACGTTATATCCAATTTCTTTCCATCATAGCCACACAATGTTTGAGAGCCAGCCATGCAGAAGGTGCCTTGTAAATGAATCTGTGCTAGAAATGACGGCATCCCACAAGAATATGATCTCTTGCTTTTCCTTTTGAACTCTGGGTCTTTTGTAATGCTAATTTCACCTTTGGAAACATTATGTTTAGGAGGAAACCAACAGCATTTAGTGATGAAAAAACAAAACAAACACCTGAAAACATTTGGTAAATACTGGTATTAGAATACCGACCCAAGGCCATTCCCACCCCCACCCCCGCCCCGCTGATATTTTGTGAGAAATTGCACAATCTGCAGGGAAGATGTTTGAAGGCAACGTATATTGTACGACTCTTGTTTGAATTTTGCAGGTCTCTCTTGGTGGCTTTTGCCATTCGCAAACTTCTCTGCTTCTCCTCCCCCAGCCACGCTTTTCATCTATCTGTTAAAGATATCACCTTGCTCATCGAGGGGGATTCATTTCGTCTAGTGGTGGAAAGGCATTTTTATCTGCCACTCTGAGGTAGTATTAATCTATTGGGCCTTCATAAATTTCATTTTGAAGGGGTTTACTTTGTTTCCATTCTGAGAACTTTTTAGCGCATTCAGTTACCATGATCAAAAAGCACTTAAGCGCATGTGTGCTATGCTGAGAGAATTGCAGAGAAACAGTGTGAGAGCCAATGGCAGGTTGTGTGGGTCACTGGGTGGAAGGACAGTGTGATTGATGCTCTTTGCTAGTCAATCTGAAGTCAGGGTTTCAGGCCCCTGTGTCACAACTGGGAATTTCAGGGGAGCTGGGATGAGGAACCACGAGGGCCTATACTGCTAACGGGAAGGTCTGTGGATGGAATCCACCCGCCATTCCGTGGCTGAAAGATGTGGCAGTCTGCTTTGTAACGATTAGAGCCTTATGAGGCTCTTCCACTCTATCCTATGAGGTTTCTCTAAACTAGAAATGACTGGGAAGCAACAGATTTTATTTTACTTTGGAGGGCAAGGAAAGATGATAATGCGAGAAGCTCAGCCAAGTTAGGACCCCCATCAGAAAGGAGCCTGGTTAATACCATTAAATGGAGGAAATGCATTTCCTAATGCCGCGACCCTTTCATACAGTTCTTCATGTGGTGGTGACCCCCCCAACCATCACATTATTTTCATTGCTACTTCATCACTGTCATTTTGCTACTGTTATGAATCGTAATGTAAATATCTGATATGCAGGAAATATTAGGCGACCCCTGTGAAAGGGGCATTCGACCCCCAAAGGGGTAGCGACCCACAGGTTGAGAACCACTGATCTAGAGGATTAAAGGTCACTGGAAGGCACAGTGATGGAGTCCAAGTCTATAAGCAAAACCCCTATACATCAAACTCTACCACTGAACCAATTCTGACTCAGTGTGACTCTGTCAGACAGAGTAGAACCCCCGTGGGTTTCTGAAATGGTAAATCTTTAAGAGAGCAGAAAACCTCATGGTCCTCCCATGGAACGGCTGGTGGTTTCAAACTACTCTCCTTGTGGTTAGCAGCCCAAAACACAACGCACTGTGCTGGGAGGGCTTGTAACCTATACGCAACGGATGCAGAATTCATGTCAGACACAAAGAAGCAGGGAGTAGCATTTTGGTCCAGATTCCGCACAGATAGGCATGCATGTGCACTGAAGAATGCAGCCAGAGGGTGAATCTGTATTTCTTCCCTTGGGCCTGATTTTAATAGGCTTTCTGGCAAATTTGGATTAGGATCCTGGTTTGAGCTGCTTCCTCATGGGAGGTGGACTACAATAGATACTGCTGAGCATTGCTGCACAGACTGGGATTTTGGAGTGAGCTCTGAATTTTACTTTTGAGACAGCATTAATATGAACAAACCATTTATTCGAAGGTCAGATATGATATTTAGCATCTCATGGTGCATCGTCTGAACGCACTCTTTTTTTTTTTTGGTGGTGGCGGGCGTCAGGGGAAACCTCTGCCTAAGATTTCCCTTTGCTTGCGATGAAATACAGAATATAGGCTAACTTCCATCAAAGATGAGTCTAGCATTTCCAACTGAGGAAACGGCTTAGTGTCTGAGCAGGACCTCGGCTCCATCCACTTCACCTTATTCCCAATAACTGAGGCAATAGAATGTTCTAGAAGGGGATCATGTATCCACGTATCCAGTAAATTCCATGTGATTGGTGAATCTGTGCCATGGTAAAGTACCAAATTAGTTTCTGTTTTGTGATTTTCAACTTGTACATGTTTTTAGTTTTTCTAATGGGAAAGTGGCCCACCCTTTAGTTGTAGAATTTCACCTGGATTCTGTAGTCATTTAAAAATTTGATGGACAATCAGCCACTACTCTTTGCAAGTAGCATGTTTTCTGAATAGAGTCATTCGTTGCTCTAACCCTGTCTTTTCTGGAAGACAAGAAAACACAGACCCTGGGAGTAAATGAGAGAGGAGGAGGCAATGATTTTTTGCAATGCTTAGCAAGCTGCTAATTATTCTCAATAGCATTATGACACGGTGCAATTGGAAGTATTAAGGTTTATCTTGCTGTTGGATTAATGAGCCAGAGAGTTATCACTTGTAACCTCAAGGGGTAAGGGTAGGGGTTTGTTCTGTTCAAGAGGTATGTTAGGGCTCCACTTGAGTTTGACACACAAAAAGTCCTAAGCGGAACTGAAGAATTGAACTATGCCCTGGGTTTCTTGGAAAAGGAGAGGTCGAAATGTGACAGACTTTCCCATTTGATCTTCATAATAATGATTTAGTATGCCAGGGGCTTCAAAAATTTTCTGGAAAGATTCCATTATCTTTTCATTCTATTTTTCTATGACCTTTTTCAAGTTCCCCTCAGATATTATCCCCTTCATTTTACAGCTATATAAATCTGAGAGTGTCTTTGCATCATGGTTAGGAATTTGAACTCCGGTGGCAGTTAGCTGGGATTGAACTCTGGCTTTAATTTCTAGTAGTGTGATCTTGGGACCAACCACAACTTACTGCCATGGAGACAATGCCGACTCACAGTGACCTTATAGGACAGAGCAGAACTGCCCCAGTGGGTTTCCAAGACTGTAACTCTTTACGGGAATAGAAAGCCATGTCTTTCTCCCCAGTTATTGGGACAGCTACTTAAACATTTTCTGTTTGTTGGTTTCCCTTCCTATAAAGTAGGGATTTAAAGCAAAAAACAAACTGCTGTCAGTCAAGTTGATTCTGACTCATATAGCAGCTGTAATGAGTTTCTGAGACGGTAAATGTTTATTCTAGTGAATGACCTCATATTTCAGGGAGTGGCTGGTGGGTTTGAACCTCCAACCTTGCAGTTAGAAGCTCAGCACCTAATCTATAACACGATCAGAGAGGATAAGAGTACTTATGATCATAGGAAGGGAGCCCTGATGACGCACTGGGTTGGCGTTGGATTGCTAACCAAAAGGTTGGCAGTTCAAACCTGTTCCATGGTAGAAGGATGAGGCCGTCAGCTTCTAGAAAGGTATACAGACTCAGAAACTCTATAGAGAAGTTCTACTCTGCCCTCCAGGGTCTGTGAATTAGAATCAGAGGAAGGAGCCTTACCGGTGTTGTGGTTCAGCACTCAGCTGCTGATGGAAAAACCAGGGATTGAAATCCATCAGCCTTCTAGAAGAGAAATGTCAGTTTGCTTTGGTTAAGATTTCAGCCCTGGAAACCCTTTGGAGCAGATCTATTCTGCCCTACATGGCCGATGTGTGTTGGAATCAGCTCAATAGCAATGGGTATAATCATAGGGGTTCTGTGGGTATTTAATGAGATTATGGGCAAACATTACTTAGCACAATTTCAGCCTCTTGTTAAGGGAACAAAGAGGGTATCTGTTTTGTAGTTGTTTTCATTAACATCAATACCACCCACATCTGTCAGATACTGGAGCTTATGCTGATTTCATAATATCACAGTGCCTGGTGAAAGGGGCTAGGTAGTACAGTGGTCATAAAGGGGGGGTAACAAGAACTGGAAAAATCAATATATATACATGTAGAAGATGTAATGAGAATAAAACAGAAAATGTAAGCTTGGGTTTTTTTTAAAGAGCTTTATACTACAAGGCATGGGGACTACACGAACACCTGCTAGCTATCAGCTCAGATGCCAAATTCAATGGGTCCTCCTGCACAAGAAATATTCTTTCAAAATCTCTAAGGCCTGTAGATTGTAGAGGGGGAAAATGCCCTCAGTCAGTGAGATTGATCAACAAGCCTTCATTAAACTGTTTTGAGAAAGCCACTATGTAGAGCTCATCTGATTGATCTTGCCCTTGACTTTAAGGAGTTAAAGACTAGTTCTATGGTCAAGCATTTTCAATAAAATCATGGTCAAGCAGCATTTTTATCTGTCTTAAGGAATGAATTGAATCAGGCCCATGGCCTGTGGGATAAAAGGGATGATTTTTAAGGTAACATAAATAGACAAAATCAACCAAACCCCCAAATCATCCCCACTGTCAAGCGAATTGTGGTCCATTGATTATCTTTTTTTCCTGAGATAAATTTTATTGATTTTATTAAAAAATAGTTTTATTAACACATAATCCACATATCATACAATTCAGCAGTTCAATCCTGTCAAGAAGAGTTGTATGATCCTTGCGACAATTAAATTTAGAACATTGTCTTCTTTCTTGTACTCATTGTTTCCCCAAAACTCTCCTGCCATACCCCCAAGAAAAAATGAATCCAGTTACTGTCTCTAGTCTAGATAGACCTATGCTAGATTTCATATCCATGGATTTTCTATGTGCCCCAAAGTGTTCATATCATGTAAGTGCTCTGTGAGACTATTACTGTGACTCTGTTCCAAATCACTTTCATTAGCTGTGGTAGTTACATAATCTGTTGTCAATTTGAGACTTAAATGTGAAGGGGTGGAGTTTAGTCTGTCAATCTGGTTGTACCTTGATGATCTCATTTGGAGCCGCTAAGCAGGTAAGTAGCCTACTGGAGGTGGGACACATGCTCACTCCCTGCAAGACATTCCTATGGACAGGATACATGAAGGAGTCACGTAGAGACCTCTGCCAGCACTGAGATGCTACTGACAATGCCAATGGATCCACAACACTTCCCACCCACTGGCCTGTGATCATCCTGCATTCAGTGTCATTGCAGGTGTTTCATAAGTCTGAAGAGGACTTTATAGATTGGTATTGGACATATGGGCTAATATTGGACTTATGAACTTGATCTGGACTGGGCTTTGATGTTTTCTTAATGTACAATTACTCTTGATATAAAGCTCTTGCTTATACACATATGAGTGTCGATGAATTTGTTTCTCTAGTTTACCCAGACTAACACATTAGTTTTGGTGTTGTTTCATACAAAGAGTCCACTCAACAGTACCCAGCAAAGTAGCCAACTCTGTGCGGTGCTTAGAAGAAGAATGACTCTAGCATGTCCAGTTGCACAGGAAACGGACATTTTGGAAGCCAGGGGACTTCATTTGCCTGAAGATTGTTGAAGCTGGTTTGGTCTTCCTTTTCATATATAAATGATGGTAAAGAGAGCTTGGTTTACTTGCTCCTGTAGGAACTGACCACCATTTGTACTAGTTCATTCTTAGTCTCGCTAACAGTCTTCATAGTTTGCAGGCTAGATGCCTTCCACTTAAGAAATCCTTGGTTGCAAGCTTGAGTTGCCTTCACGAGTATTGAAGCCTACCGCATAAAACTGTTAGAACAGAGCAGATGAAGACCTAATACATCTTTCTATGAGAAGGTCTTTTTAAATTCCTGGTAGCAAAGGATCATAGTCTGAGATTTGAACTTGTGACCTGGTGGGGCAGCTGACATTTTAACCAGTGTAGTGCTCTTTTCATTCACTAGGTGGCAGAAATTCGCTAATAGAAATGTGAGGGATTTCTAAATTCATGTTTAGACCCGTGTATCAGTAAAGCTGTCATTTTAAAGAAAAGAGAACACATGAAAATGTGAGCCCGTAAAACATTAAAATAGAACCTATGAGGGAAAAAATCTCTTTTGTGTTAAGCACAGCAGTCTAGAATTTAATACTAGTAGAACAAGGTAATTACTCTTTTACATAATGTCATTTTGAAGAAATTCTAGTAGTAGGTTAAGCAAATGGGAGTGAATTAATAGAATATTTTATTTCTATGTGTTTTTTTCTGTTAGAAAACTTGCTTTTTTCAAGTTTATGCTATAATGTCATTTTAACAGCATAGTCAGCATTCCTTATGTTTTGACCTCGCTTTGTTTTTCTCTATAGCACCAATTGCCATCTGACACATTTAATATTGTGTTTGTTGTGGCTCTTCCCTCAAATATCCCTGTGATTCAGAACAGAAACTGGCACATAATGAGCACTCAGTATTATTTATTGGAGGAATGAATGACTATAAAATGAAATTTAATGTCATATTAACTTAAAAATTGAATTTAAAATTCATTTTAAAGTTATTCTAATTAAGTATAATAAAAGTGTAGCACTGCATAGTATAGATTTTGTAACTTTATTTTTCTATAGTCATAAATATATAAAATACTTGGCAAGGGGGACAAGCCTTCATGTTAACACTTGATGGTCTCTAAGATAATTAATTTTTAAGTGATTATGCCAAAGTTTCTAGCTGTTCTATCATTAATCAAGATAATGAGCCTTGTCATTAATAACACAATGATTTGCTAGCATTTGGTTCTTTGATTTCAGTGTTTATGTGTCTTTGAGCAGTGATGTGATTATTTTTTTAAAGACAGTTTTAAATAGTGAGTAAATAAATAAATGTAGAAGTTGTGTATTACAGGTTTTAAAATGTCAACCTACTTCTGCGAAGTGCACATTATGGTTTTAACGATCATACACTGGAGACTGAGCATCTGAGCACTTGCCTTGGGGTCCTCTGTTTTTGCCACTTAGAAGCTGGATGATTTTCGTCAACAGACTGACAAAATCTGAGCTTTGATTTCCTTATATAGAAACTTGGGATAATAAGTCTCTTCCTTTCTTATTAATAGAATGACTGAGATACATCCAAATTTCTCTGTAAAATAGAAAGTCCTATTTAATGATATGGTGTTATATGGCACTAGTACATCATTTCCTTTACACATGATTTCATCTTTGGAAGTTTTGTTTGAAAATGTTGCAACGTTCTCAGATGGTTCTTCAGCGTAAAATCACATGGAGTTGAGGGGAATATTCCAGATAGAAGAAATTCAGACACTAAGAAGGTGGTTGTTTCTTGGGCCTGCTTGTGCAGAGAGTGGTCATCAGCGATACTTTTTCAAGAGAGGGATCACAAAGGGTGACAATTAAAGCCATTGAACCTGTCTTTTGGAAGGTCATTGGTTTTAGTAGCATGCTGGAAAAAAAATTTCAGAGTCTTTCAAAGAGAAGAAGGGTGTATAGAAGTGAATATAAAGCACGTTATGGTGTGTTTTAATGGGGTAAGAAATCTGAAACCTGCCAAGGAAGCTGACATTGTATAATTGAGATGGGGGAAAGAGGACTTCGGGATTAGAGTTACAGAAGGGTGATCCAGGGCAATAGGTCAATTCGTTGTTATAAAAAAGAAACAAAAAACCAACCAACTAAACTTAGATATTTTCTGGAGAGCCTCTAAAATAAGAGGTGATTGGTTCCCTCTTTCCTACCCATTCTCCGATTACATGGAACTGTGTGTGACCTCCTCCCTGGGGGACAGACAACC
>NW_022109980.1:5272381-5299591 GCF_000313985.2 Echinops telfairi | reverse complement strand
AGGCAACGAGAACTCGGGTGGAACCAGGGACATAGCTGGTTGTCTCAGATAGTTTTAAGACACATATCAGCACGTGGTAGGCTATGCTTTTGATTTCTTTGTAATATTCTTTGCCTATCTATTGCCATTTCCTTTCAAATTGCTGTATAAGAGTAGAGAGACAGTCTTGGAAGTTTCAGTTTCACCCCATCTTGTTCAAGGGGTTTTCTTCTTCTTTTTAATCACAAAAGGCTATGATGTATTGACAGTAAGACATAGAAAAATGCCTTAAATTTTCCTTCAGCATATATAGACCTTACCTAAATTTCTCATCAGCAATACAGAATGCTCTAAATGCTTTGTTTCCAAAATGTTCTTGTAGATCTTTGACTATGAACCCCAGCAGCATCATAATGATGTTTACAATACCTTTATTTGTAAATCACTTTATTGGGAGCTCTTACAGATATCATAGCATTCAATAGTTCAATCACATCAAGCGTTATTGTGCAATTGCTACCACAATCAGTTCCAATAGATTTTCCTTCTTTTTGAACTCTGTGAAACCAGCTCCCCCTGATCCCCTTGTTCCTCCACCCTACCCCCAGGAACTCTTTATTCGTATTTTTGCTGTATCTTACATCACCCAATATATCCATTCACATACAATTTGGTTGTTTGCTTCCCTTGAGTGGGATTATACAGTCATCAATGCTCTCAGATCTCCTATCCCCCCTTCTTTAATTGTGTATGTTTTTATGTAGGCCAGGACTATAAATAATTACTTTACATGAATTGTCTCATTGAACAAGCCAGGATAAGTCAGATGCCGTAACATGCAATGCACACCTTGATAGCGTTTTATAAGAAATGTTTATTTGACATGAATATCAACTTTCCATGAGCATTAGTGGGAGGGCTCTTCTCTATGGTCTTGGGGCTCTGCCCTTCTCTTGGCCCTTAAGAGTTTAGGAGTCCTCATCATTTAACCAATGGATGGGTAAAGTAAGGGAGGATTATACATGGGAAGTTGTTATGAGCCATGCCTGGCAGTAGCACTTAATAATTCTGCTCATATTTATTAATTTATTTAGCCTAAACTCAATCATATGACCATACTTAGCTGTCAGAGAGACTGTGAAGTGTAGTCAACGTATGTTGAAGAAATAAGGAAGATGCATATATTGGTGATCATTAGTAGGTACATGCGTTAAATCTCCATAGTAACCCAATGAGGTAGTACCATCATTGTCTCTGTCCAATGATGAAAAGGTGAATGATTTGCTCAAAGGCACGTTGTTAGTGGTTTGGAATTAAAATCAGTCCAACTTCAGAGGTTTGCTTTTAACCACTGTTCTTTCCCTCACTTTCTGAACTCTAGGGCTACATATTATTTCCACCTATAGCAGCGGTTTACAACCTGTGGGTTGTGACCCCTATGGGGCTCAAATGACCCTTTCACAGGGGTCGCCCGATTCATAACAGTAGCCAAATTACAGTTATGAAGTAGCAACGAAAACAATTTTATGGTTGGGGGGTCACCACAACATGAGGAACTGTATTAAAGGGTTGTGACATTAGGAAGGTTGAGAACCACTGATCTATAGTGTTATAGAGTATTACTTCTTTACTATAGTGATGACTGGAAATGTTTAAACTAGCTCTCAAAGGTTTTGGCAAAGCACTACATTATTTTAAATATTAAAAGATCATTTTATTAGGGGATTTTACAGCTCTTATAATGATCCATACGTCAATTGTATCAAGCATATTTGTGCATATGTTGCCATCATTATTTTCTAAACATTTACTTTCTATTGAGCCCTTGATATCAGTTCCTCCCGCCCCCCAACCCTTGTGGTCCCTTGTTTAATTATAAATTATTATTTCCATATCTTACACCAACTGTTGTCTCTCTTCCCTGGCCATTTCTGTTGTTTGTGTGGTGGGTGTGGTTATGGGTCAATCATTGCTGTATGTTCCCCCTTCCTGCCCTCTTCTCCCCACTTTCCCCCTGCCCTTCTGGTATCACTACTCCCATTCCTGTTCCTGGATTCCATGTGTTGTAAGCTCCTATCTCTTATCTGTACCTGTGCACATGCTCCGGTCTAGCCTGCAGTGAAAGGCAGGACTGGGGTAATGATAGTAGGGTGGTGGTGGTGAGGAAGCCTTGAGGGACCAGAGGAATATGTGTGTGTCATCAGGGCAAAGCTCTACATTGAGCTATGTAATATTTAAACATTTTGCTCAGTCTTAATTCGCTTGATTGCTCAAGCAAAGAAGGAAAGAAAATGAAGAGAAGGAATCTTTTTGTGGTGGGATTAGCTACGTATACTTTCTAATACTGGTTATTTAGAGTCAATATCTCTTTCCTCATTGCAATAGGTGATCCCATGGTACATAGAATCCTTTGGCTGTGCCTGCATCTTGAGGGAAGTTATCCTGTCTCTCAAGTCAAGCCAAACCAAACCAAACCAAACTCACCCCATCAATTCCAGCTCATAGTGACTGTAGAGGGCAGTGTAGAACTGCCCTTGTGAACTTCCATGGCTGTAATTTTTTTTATGCTGTAATTTTTTTATGGGAGTAGAAAGTCTCACCTTTCTTCTCCCTCAGAGCAGCTGGTGGTTTTGAACTGCTAACTATGTGGTAATCAGCCCAATGCATAACCCACTATGTCAGGAATTTTGACCCTATAGATTGTATGACCTCATCTTTGAATCCAGTTGAGCACAAGTTGAAAGGCCATGGATTAGGTTACTGCTTCCCATTGAGCCAGGTGGGTCCTGAGGTAATCCAGACCAGGAGAAGAGGGATGGGAGTTTCTATATTGCAATAGGCTGTCAATTGTCTGTTGGGTCTCAGGCAATCAGGTCCCTGCTTCCTTGTTTATCATATTAGACGGTGAAATGGTTGACTTGCATTATTTAACCAATTTTTAATTTTAGTTCATTATGTTGTTGTTATGAGATCATTTTGTTTGCATAGATAATACACTATCCTTATTCTACCCAATTTGCACTAACCACACCCAATATATGAAATCTGACACTTCTGGAAGTAATTATCCGAGCATTCAGATTTTTTAAATTCTTAAAATGCCAACATATCCCAAAGACAATTTAATTCTGTCTTCCTGAAGCACAAGAAAGGAAGTATTTCTCTAGAAAAGCTGTTCTCCTACCATGTTAAGTCAATTTTTCCCAATACTATAATAGTCCTGGTAGCTTTTGAAGTGTGTGTGGGGTGGTGGTGGTGGTGAGCTATTTAGACAGTGGGAAAGAGCTGAAATACTTTCTTTCTATATTGAGGAGTGGAACACTCTAGGATAGTTTCATCTTAAAATAAATAGTGTTTGTGTGATGGTTGGTAAAGGGCTAGGGAAGAGGACTCGACTGACCTGTTTCATTATTGAAAACCAAATTAGGATCGTTGCATGTGAATATATATATACAGTCGGGTGAGAATTCATATACAATGATAATACAACATTAGGCTTTCATCTGGCAGTGCTAATGGTAACAATAATATGAATCAAGCCTGTCATATCAATCCTGAAACACCCTGCAATCTGAGAAAACATTGAAATCAGACTTGTAGAACTGAATTAGAGATGTGTGGGTATTAAAATACTCCATCCAATCCATTTCCACATGCACCATCTGTTGTTTCCAGATGTACTGCTTCCTAGAGGCGCTATTCATGGGCATGGTATTATAACACCAACAAATCGTCATTCTTAGTTCTGGGACTTAATTCCCAGAAATGTAAGTTTTCATTGGTTGCACTTCAGGGAATTAGACTCTTCTGTGGCCAGGGACATGCCATTGCAGCCATGGTAACAGGAATAGACCAATTTAGACTTTATCAGGCACCAGGGACCCTTCAAGTAGGGAGCAGTACAAAGTATCTCTGATCTATCTGCAACTCAAAGTAAGGTGGGTAACACTATTAATGCTCCCCCCTTGGTGATTATCTCTGCTTATTTCATTGTAGATAAGGTGTTTGGGGTAACCCTTCTATGTTAAATTCGATAAAGGGGGTTATAAAATGCTCCAGAGGCTTTAGAGTAAATGCTTAAAGTCATGTATATAGTCCAGCACCTTAATCTGGTGCTATCTATAAAGCAATGGGCTGTCACCTCCCTCAAGACCACTGCTTGCCTCATTAATACCACTGGAACAAATTATCACTTCACAGCCCAGAAATCTTCTATAGCAGTTGTGGTGATTGATGTAACAAGGCTAAAAAATAATGATGAAATTCATGTTCCAGAAGACAGATTCAAATGGCAGGAGCTTCAAAGGCAATTAAATGTGACACAGAAGGAGTCTTCCTGGAATAAAGTATTTTCAAATACGTGTGAGAATCTACTTAACCACATTACACATAAATTAGTGTTCTATGAATATTTCTTAAGGCTTGCAATGCACTGAAGATTAAGTTAAAAACATCAGGTTCTAACTATTTGAAAAGTACACAGTATGGTTTGGTATTGGGGTACAAAGCAAAGCTTAGAGACTACTATATGTATTTATGATGTAATTTTTTTCTCTGTAGCCGTAGTGTTCAGGTGGCATCTTTAAAAATGATTTAATTTTTGTATTGGTTGGAAAGTAAAGAAACGTGACTACAGATGTCGTTTAACTGCCTTCATCCAAACTAAGTCAAATTGTTCATGTGATGTATTGCTTACATCCCACTCGATTATCAAGGCAAATCCAAGAAGCTGGACTATCGGAAGAAGAGCATGAAAGCAGGACGGGAGGGAGACTCATTCAGAACCTACAGTATGCCGATGACAAAGCCTTTCTTGATGAACGTACAGAGGACATTAGGCACTTGCTGAGGAACACCGAAGACTGCAACACTCAAAACTGAACTCACTGCTCCGGAGGCCATTCCAACTCACAGCAACTTTCATTATATGTGACTTATATTACACCCCAACATAAAGAACAAAAGTCCTCACACCTGGACCAAGACACAACAGCATAACCAGTAAACGGAGAAGCATTTCATTATACTTAGTTTCATAACCAATGCCCTGGAAGCAACAGTCACGAAATCAACTAATGTATTTCCCTGGGCATACTGGCTGCAAAAGACATCGCTTTGAGGACTAAGGTGTGCCTGACCTGCGCCATGGTATTTTCAATTCCCTCCTACGCATGTGAAGCTGGGCAATGAATAAGGAAGACAGAAGAGACAGAAGAGAAATCAATGTCTTTGAATTATGATGTTGATGAAGAATAATGAATGTATGATGGACTTCCAGAAGAATAACCAATTTGTGTTGGAAGAAGTCCAGCCAGAATGCTCCTTAGCAATGAGGCTGGCAAGACGCTGTCTTCTGTACTTCAGGCATGCTCTCCGGAGAAACCAGGTCCTGGAGGAGGACATCATGCTTGATAAAGCAGGCGGCCAGTGAAAAAGAAGACCCTCCATGAGATGATTCACACCGTGGCTGCAATAATGACCTCGCCTATAGCAATAATTGTGAGCGTGGCTCAGGAGCAGACTGTGTTTTGTTACAGCTGCCTGGATGGCACTCAACGAGAGCATCACATTACTGATTATGCTGCTGGAGAAAGCTGCCTACTCGAGAGTGCAGCTATATATTGGACAAGCACGGTAAGGTCTCCCTAATGGGCACGTTGACGGCATGTGTAGGAAACGAGAGCAGCTGGGAAGTGTTCAAGGACTCCGCAAAGGCAAAGCATCAAAGGATAGGCCCGTATGTTTCCAGAGAAGATGAACCATCTAAATCTTTGGACTTCTCTCCTGCTTAAAAGGCAATGCCGAAGCTGTTGTTACTGATCTACATGAGCTCCTACAGGTCTTGCAATTTGAACACAGAACACGGAAGTACTTGCTCAGATGGGTTGAGAGATTATTTTTAATAGGAATTCTAGATTAAAAGGTTAGTTAATAATACTGGCTTCCAAGGAATATATTTTTTGAAAGATTAAAGTCTACATCATAATTTTTAAAAACCATATCTGACTTGGGTGGAACATGACCTGGGGCCATATAGGATATTTATTGAAAATTCTTTTCTCACTAAGCAATCATGATTCAAACCTGATGAGATCAAGTGCTGCTTTCTTGGCAGGATCAAAAGAACCAGTTTATGTTAGGTAGACTGTGTGTAAATCTCCCCCAGAATTCTCTAGGTAGGATTTAATGTGATTAAACAACCATTCAATGTACTTTAATAATCAGTGTTGACCTTCAATTTTTACAATATATTGACCAGCATTTTCTGTAATGCCACCAAATTATTCCGAAATGGAGTTTTAATTGCCTCTGCCCTCATTAATAACATTATTGACTGTATGGGGACTTACCAGGCCCAATGAAATAAAAAGTACACTGTAATTTGACCTAGTTCTTTAAAGCACGTAACACTTTTATGCCAGATGGAAATATTTAGCCAATTGCCAAAAAAACAAAAAGTTATTTCTACTCTAATATATCTACAACTCAGTAGGTCAAAGAGACACACATGTAAATCAAATAACTTATTTAATTTTTAAAAAGCAGGTTTTAAAAAATTGCCTAACTTCTGAAAGCTTGGAGTTTGCACTCGGACATTTCTATCTTTTACTTACCTGACTGGTTGGAAATACTGAAAATACATCCTTCTGTATTACAGATAGCAAAAGCATATCTGACTGACAGGACAGCTGCTTGAAATAGAAAAATAATAAAATGACTTTGTACTTTTATGTCCAATTTATAGATTGGTAATAAAGCTCCTTCTAATCTCATTTACTCATCATTGCACCCCAGTGATTTGTGTAATTATTATTTTATCTATCTTTCAAAAAATGGAAAGGCCAGATTATGAAACTAATGGCCCAGTATTCATTTTTAATTTTACCATCCTTTGACTGCATACACCACGCATAAGAATTTTTAAAGAAAACCCTGATTGTGAAATCCTTCTCAAAAAAGCAAATTCTCCTATTGAGATGCAGTTTAAAATTTATATATATACATTTAAATAGCAACTGTGATTTAAAACAATGTTGAGAATTGGTTTCTTACACCAGGCAAACCTTTTTAAAGGAATACTTGAAATGAATCACTTTAAAATTATTTCATGCTGCCAACAAGGTTATTCACACCTGCATGTTCATAAAACTATGACTTTTAATGCTAAGATTTCTGTCTTTGAGAGCCTTCTGTATAAAAGTAGCTAACTACCCCAAATTGTAAAATGGCTTGTTTCAGATTTGAACAATCTATTGCTAGGTGTGAAGTCTGTTTCAGATAGTCTCGTGAAAATTGCTTTTTGAAAACAGGTTTTGGATTAAGTATATTCAGTTGTTTTAACATACTTCTGGCTTTAGGTTATAATACAATCAATTATTGCCCTGTGATTCAATATTGACATATTTCTTCTGGATAAAAAAGACAATTATTATTCGATGCAATTGTATGATTGTGCACATGTGGGAATTTTGTGATATTTTATTCACCAATTATTTATGAGTGTTTAAGTCTTTAAAATTTTTTTTCAATCCAAATGACTTTTGAGGGTGAGGGGTGGGAAATATGACAAAAAGAACAGGTTGACCCTAGAAATGACTACACTATATTAGAATTAGGAAACATTTCAGAAAATTGAGCAGAATACATTCTTGATACTTCACCAAATGAGTTAGTACTACCCTAAATCCCTGTCATAACTGTCAGTTGATATAATCTTTAACTTTGTCAACTCCTTGAGACAATATCTTTCTTAATTATGAAAAGTAGTCATAATATCTTCTCTGAGTGTTTATAAAAATTCAATAATATAATACACATAACGTAATGAACAGTGCCTAGCTATGAGCAGATATCTAATTGTTATTGAATCGGTTTGGTATGTTGTGCATTTGATTCCACCTTTTGGACATATGATTTAGGACATCTTATAAGGCCCAGAAATTGATTTTAAAAATGAATGAAATCTCAATTACAGCATAGTAATTGAGAGGGTTTCCCTGACATTAATCAAATTGATATAGTCCTCTCAAGAGTTTGCTTCTTAAGCTGCATCTTTCTTATCCTATATGTTTTACTAGGTTCCCTCTCAAAGTCAAACATTTTGATTTGGCATTTCGACATGACTATTTTTATGGAACCGTATTGACATAACTACACCTGCATAAGGCACTGTGTTCTTTTTGTTCCCACCTAGGACTGTGTATGAGAGTGACATTTCCGAACTTATGCCAGCCACAAATGTCAGCTAAGCTACATGATCTTTTCACTTACTACTTTCTAATATTTGCATTGTTTTATTTTTTTCATTAAGTTAAATTAGTTTATATTTATTGAAACAGAATGTTTAAAATATATACACAATGAGTTTAACCCCTCAATGCGCTGTGGAACACATTAAAGGGATTATTCTCACACTCCATCCCTAGAGTCTGTTGGGATAAAATAAGGGAACCAGCAAAAGCTAAGTGAGTTCTTCTTAAATGTCCTCCATAGAAAACAGAACAAATCCCTTGATTAAATGATTGAATGTGTATTTCACTAGAGACTAAATGGTATGTATATGTATGCTCTTTGTAACTTTAGGAGTTCTGATCATGTGAAATTGTGGTTATTCATGAGACCAAATTACTTATGACTGATGGCGGTCACTGTCAGGGAAAATCATGTGTGATAAAGCAAATGGATCTGAGATTTATGCCATGTTGATGCCACATGAAGTCCTATCCCAACCTCGTCCTCTACCGTATTTCAAAGGTTCGTTTAATCCCTTAAACTTTCAAGCTTATAAATCAGAGATGAGATGAAACTCAAAGAAGGGATGAGGAAACTTGCTCACATATTAGTCTACCCAAAGTAATTGGAATATTCAATCAATTTATTGTTTCAGCCGTGTCAGGTTATCAAAATATCAGATTCTTTTGCCCTTTGTTTTCTGTCTTTTCTTTCTCTCTGCTGAAACACCAAGTGATAGAGAGGTGTTACCCAGGTTAGGGTGTCATGCTGTAGCTTTGGGTTTTGGACTGCCAGAATAAGGGGGAGTGTGGAGCAGGCAGTTGATATGAGACGTTGGCTGTCATTTTCCTTGATTCCCCTCTCCCCTTTTTTGATACACTGATCATGTGTCATAAAATTTTAAAATGGTGTAATTAAATAATTCATGCTATTGAAAAATCATAAAACTGATGAATGTTAGGGAGGTCTGGTGACATAGTGGGCCACGAATTAGGTTGCTAATCATGAGGTCAGCAATTCAAATTTACCAGCCACTCCTTGGGAGAAAAATGAGGCTTCTTATTTCCATAGAGTTACAGTCTTGGAAACCCACAGGGGCAGTTCTACCCTGTCCTATAGGGTTACCATGAGTCAGAATTGACTTGATGGCTTAGAATTTGATTATATATAGATCTATACAGATACCACACACACACTGGCAATAATGAACATTTAATAGATATCATCATTAAAACAATAACAGAGTCCCCACTTTTTCAAGGGACCTGACTATTGTCATGTAGAGTGATACACAAAAGTATGAATAATTAAACTGACAATAGAAAGGACACACACCACCTGGAACAAAGTGATCTCATATATTAAAAGGCCGTGTTGGTCAAGGCATAGCCCATGCAACAGGTAGAAGTTAAAATGCTATCCGCAGTTGTGCACTTGGTGAGCATCATGGAGTGCTGATCCATGTGTTGTTACGATAAAATAGATACAAACGTTTGTATTCCTGCTTTTTAGGAGGCATCCCGTCTAATGGGGACCATATGACGTATTGACCTACAACTGATTTAAAAGAATAATGAGTGCCTTAACTTGTACTTAGACAAATATTTAACTATTGTTAGTGCATGAAATCAGCAGTCTTGATTAATTCAGAAATGGTCTCTGAACCAATTGATCATTAATCTGAATTTTCTCTGAAAGGGTTATGTTATTCAGAATCCTGTTTTTGAAGTGGAAGTATTAAAGACCTCTCAGAGAAACCTCAATTTGTGTATATCTTCCAAGTCTAGAAAGGAAGAGTGATGTTATAAGAAAAATTTCTCAAGACTCTTGGAGGCCTGGGTTGCATGTTATTCATACTGAATTTATGGTAGCACTATGTCATCAACTAGTACTTTCAAGAGTATTACTACCCACAAAATTAAAAGATAACAACAATTCATTTCCATGGTGAGCATCTTCATTTTATCTAGGATATTTGTAGTTTATAAAATAGAATAGCCTGATTCAATTTGGGCCTTTGAATCATAAGGAATTCTAGATTATTTCCCATTTAATTTTGGGAGAATTTAAGCCATCTGTTGCCTTGAAACAGGGAGAGTTAGTAATCACTCACAACAGTAAGAAGATATTTGTCTAGGGATACTATTAATTAACATATTTGGAAAGCATTATTCAACTTCTTACCTTAAAATCAAAGCACCCCTAAGCTGTCCACTGGACAATTAGATTAGAACACGTGTCTTGGGTCAGATGCTTCTTATGTTACACTTTGGAGAATACAGGAAAAATGTGGGTAGCTACTATAAGGTATGATGGTATTGAGTGGGCCCATTACCATGAAAAAGAAATGGAGTGAATGAAAAGAGTTGTTTGTTAGGCCCAAATAAATCTAATTTGAAAACCCCAATATTTCTCAAAAAGTCACATATTTTCACACAATCTATTTTTGTTTTGTCATTAATCTAATTTTCTGTCTCCTTTCTAATTAACCAATCACTTTAAATGGGAACCTTTGAACAACACGTTTTGTGGGAGCCAGAAACATTTTTTTGTTTTTGTTTTAAATTAACTTCATTTAGGTGTAATCAATGTACAATAAAATGCACCCATTTGAGTACATACAATTAATTTCGCATTTTGACATATCCTCATGGAACACCATCACAGTCAAAACTTACACTGCTTCCTTCAACTCTGACGTTTCTCCCTCTGCCTTCCCTGCCTGTGATCTGCTTTCTGTCACTAGAAAGTGGATCTGTCTCTACTAGTATTTCATAATAATGGAATTATAGAAAATTTAATCTTCGGCACGTTATTTTTTTTTTTAACTCAGAACATGGTTTTTGGGTTTGGGTTGTTTGTTTTAGAGTTCTGCATGTTACCTGTGCAAAACGTCATTCCACGGTGTGGTTGGTTAGTATTCCACTGTATCAGCATGTCACATTTTGCTTACCTATTCATTCACTGAGAGGGATTTGGACTTTTATCAAATGTTCACCAATATGAATAATGCTACTATGAACATTCACATCCAAGTCTTTGTGTGGACAACCAAGTCACCAAATCCACTTTGGCCCTGTCAGTTCCCTCTCTTAGCAGCCCTATGACACAGAATAGGGTTTTTAAGGCTATAATCTTTTTCTTGTTTTAATCATTTTCTTGGGGGCTTGTACAACTCTTATCACAATCCATACATCCAACCATTGTGTGTTAAGCACATTTGTACATTTGTTGCCCTCATCATTCTCAAAACATTTGCTTTCTACTTGAACCCTTGGTATCAGCTCCTCATTTTCCCCCTCCATCCCTGCTCCCCTATCCCTCATGAACCCTTGATAATTTATAAATCATTATTATTTTGTCATATCTTACACTGTCCAATGTTTCCCTTCACCCACTTTTCTGTTGTCCATCGCCCAGGGAGGAGGTTATATGTCGATCTTTGTAATCGGTTTCCCCTTTCTACCCCACCTTCCCCCCATCCTCCCGGTATCACTACTCTCACTACTCGCCCTGAAGGGATCATCTGTCCTGGATTCCCTGTTTCCAGTTCCTATCTGTACCAGTGTACATCCTCTGGTCTAGCCAGATTTGAAAGGTAGGATTGGGATCATGATAGTATGGGGGATGGGGAGGAAGCATTTAAGAACTAGAGGAAAGATGTATGTTTCACCGTTGCTACACTGCACCCTGACTGGCTCGTCTCCTCCCCACAACCCTTCTGTAAGGGGAAGTCCAGTTGCCTGCAGATGGGCTTTGGGTCCCCACCCCACACTCCCCCACATTCACAATGACATGATTTTTTTGTTCTTTGATGCCTGATACCTGATCTCTTCGACACCTCATGATAAGACAGTAAATCTTTATGGAAACAGACCTCTTTGTCTTTCTCCTGTAGAGACACTGGTAGGGACCTTGATGTTAATAGCCCAACATTTCACACACTATGCCACCAGTGCTCCTGTTTATGTGGATGAAGGTTTTCATTGTTCTTGGGGAAATACTTTTGAGTAGAACGGCTGGCTTATATGGCCAGTGTATGTTTAATTTTATAAGAAAAGGCCAAACTATTTTCTAAAGTGGTTGTGCATTTTACAGTCTGTCCAACAATGCATGACTACTCTAGTTGCTCCGCATCTTTGCAGTATTTGTAATATTCTGGCTACACCTCTTTCAATATCAATTTGTTTGTTCTTTTGACAGTTGATGGCAGCTATAATATTCTTCACCAGCACCATATTGCAAGTGCATCCCTTCTTCTTCAGGCTTCCTTATTCAGCATCCACTATTCATATGCACATGGCGTGATTGATAACATTATGGCTTGGGTTAGGGGTACCTTAGTCCTCAAAGTAACATCCTTGCTAATCAATACTTTAAACACATCCTGTGCAGCAGATTTACCCAAAGCAATGCGTCCATTAATCTTTTAGCCACTGCTTCCTTGAGTATTAATTGTGGATCCAAACAGGATGCAATCCTTGAGAATTTCAGTCTTTTCTCTGTTTGTCATGATGTACCTGTTGGTCCAGGTGTGAGGTCTTCTTTAGACTTTGATCCTTGATTGTCACCTGCAAGTGCTTCAAGTCCTTCTCACTTTCAGCAATCAAGGTTGCGACATTTTCATATCACAGGTTATTAATAACCCTTCCTCCAATCCGGATGCTTCATTGTTCTTTATATAGTTGAGTTTTATGGTTATTTGTTCAGAATACAGATTGCATAAGTATAGTGAGATGATCCAACCCTGACACCTGTCGTGATTTTTAAAACATGTAGCATTCCTGTGTTCTGTTTGCACAACTGCTACTTGATCCAATACAAGTTCTGCTTGATCACAATGAAATGCTGTAGAACTCCCATTCATATCACTGCTATCCATAGTTTGTTATGATTCACACAGTTGAATGCCTTTGCCTAAGTCAACAAAACACAAGTAAACATCTTTGTAGTATTCCCTCCTTTCAGCCAAGAGTCATCTAATATCAGCAATGATAGCCCTTATTCTGCATCTTCTCAATCCAGCCACAGTTTTGGCAGCTCCTTGTCAATGAACTGCTACAACCATTGTTTAATGGTCTTCAGTAAAACTTCATTTGTTTGTGATATCAGTGACGTTGTTCTACAGGTGCCACATACTGTTTGGTCACTTTCCTTTGGAATGGCTACAAATATGGGTCTCTTCCAGTCATTTGACCAAGTATTTATTTTCTAAATTGCTTGGCACTAACTAGTGAGTATTTCAGTGCTTCATCAGCTTGTTGAAACATTTTAATTGGTATTCTGTCAATTCCTGGAGCCTTATTTTTTTGTAAACGCCTTCCGTTTAGGTTGGACTTCTTCAGTATCACTGATTCTGGGTCATGTGATACGTCTTGAAATTTTTGAATGTCAATTTGTTCTTTTTGGTACAGTGACTCTTGTGTTCTTTCCATCTTCTATTGAGATTTCCTTCATCATTCAGTATTTTAGCCATATAATCTCTCAATGTGTCAACTTTTAAGCTTGAATTTTTCTTACGTTCTTTCGGTTTATGATATGATGAGTGTGGTCTTTCTTTTTGGGTTTCTTTGCACCTTTTGTTATATGATTTCACTTTGTCTTCTTCAGCTGTCCTTTGACATTTTCTGTGCAGCTCTTTGTCTTCATCGTCTTTTCCATTTGCCTTAGCTATTCTAAGATTAAGAAGAAGTTTCAGTGTCTCCTCTGACACCCCTTTGATCTTTTCTTTCTTTTAATGAGCTTTTGCTTTCTCCGTGTATGATGTCCTTGATGTACTCCCACAGCACATCAGGTGTAGCTAGCCTTTAGTAGTTAGCCTTTAGTACATCAAATCTGTTCTTGGGACGTTCTAGAAATTCAAGTGCGATATATTCAAGATTGTATTTTGGCTCTTGTGGGCTTGTTTTCATATTCTGCAGCTTCAACCTGAACTCACATATGAGCAATTGAAATTCTGTCCCCCAGTGGGCCACTTGGCCTGGCTTTGGTTGCTGACATTAAGCTTCTGCATCGTCTCTTCTCAGTTTCCTTTTTTATGTAGTCCACTTGGTAGAGTCCACATGTATAGTCGCAGTTTGTGTCCTTAAAAACGGTGTTTGCGATGAAGACGCTGTTGTTGGTCTTGTAAATTCTTCGTTTCTATTCCTAAGACCATATTTTTTCAACTACTATTCCTCATTGTTTACCATTTTTGCATTCCAAGTGCACCTTGATTGCATGTTTGAGCAATTTCTAACTGAAGAAGTTGGCAGTGTATCACCAGTAGTGGTTGGTGCATAAATTTGAATAATATTTGTATTGATTGCATTTTCTTGCATGCAGTTATAGCTTATCCTATCACAGACAGCATTGTATTTCAAAATACATTTTGACATGTCCTTTTTGCCGATGAATATGATACCATTCCTCTTGAATCTGTTCTTCTTGGCATAGTAAAGCATATGATGGTCTGAATCAGAATAATCAATACCAGTCCAGTTCAGCTCATTAAAGTTTAGAATATCATTTTTATGTATTTAGTTTCATGTTTGGCAACTTCCATTTTGACAATTCATACTTAGTCCATTCCAAGGTCCAATTATTAATTGATGTTTGCAGTTTTTCTTCTCACTTTGAGTATTACCTCATCAGCAAATGAAGGTTCCTGTAGGCCTTATTCAATCCACATAAAGGGAGCTCTTCCGCCATCATATTTTGAGTGCCTTCCGACCTGAGAGGCTCATTTTCTGGCACGATCTCTGACAGTGTTTTGCTTCTGTTCATAAGGTTTCCAGTATCTGACAATGTTCTGGTGCTATTCATAATGTTTTCATTGGCTAATTCTTCAGACGTGAACAGCCTATTCCTTTGTAGGCTTTTCTTAGTCTGAAAGTTCTGCTGAAATCTATTCACTCTGGGTGATCCTGCTGGCATTGGAAATACCAGTGACATAATTTCCAGAGTCACATATAAGCTGGATTTTTATATTGTCAGCTATACATAAGACAAACCAACAGATAAGTGATGGTTATCGATATATATTATTCTTCAATAATACCAATAAACCTTCACACTCACTGCTATCAGATTGATTCTAACTCATAGAGGTTGTATAAAGCATATACCAGGCTCATAGTTTTTCTAAGGAGAGCCTGGTTGGTTTGAACCACCAGCCCATCATTAGCAGTCTCATGCTTCTCCGACAGCATCACCTAGAGTCCATAGTATTAATCCCTACCTTCCTTTCTCACTCTCCTCCTGAAATGACTCTTGTCACTCTCTCCTCTCTGACTGCTATAGTAATGAGTCTGTATTAAAAATGTCATAGGTATGTTTGCTTTTCTACTTATATTTTCTCATAGAAATTGTTCTGGAAATGATTATGTTATCAGGTCAATCTCTCAAATACCATCTAATGCAAAACCTCTGCTAAATATATTATTATGTGAAGTACTCTAGAACTCATTTACTGCATAATAGTTTCCCCCCAATCATTTTACAAGTATTTATTGAGTGCCTACCACGTGCTAGTCACCAGGGCAGATGCTTGGCATGCATCAGTGAATAAGACAAAAAATCTCGCAAAATGCTCAATGTCTGCAACCCTTTCAGAACAAAACAGATTCTGTCCTTGAAGAGGTAATGATCTAGCGTATATGTTGCCAAACTTAATTGGCCTTCCACTCCTTTTTCAGAAAACAAATTACACAGGGACCCCCAGGAATAGTTTCTGCACCTCATTTTTCTAAATCTAAAGCAGGTATACAGCACTTTGGTGGATTCCCAAGACATTTTCATCATGGGATACCAAGAAGGCTACCTTCCTTACTTTCTTGTTCACGTGAAATAAATGGGCTGTAAAGACTAGCACTGACCCTTTGGGTACTCAAGATGAAGTTACATACCAATTTAGTGTCATTTTGGAGAGAAGCCAGATTTAGGTTATAATTCAGTCTTCCCCTCATGAAATTTGTTTTTAGGGGTAGGAACAGGGTAGGGATCAAGAAGTAGGGAAATTGGGTCCAGGTGGGGCAACTAGGACAGTGTTGATGAGTAGCTCTGGGGGATTTCTCTCTCTCTCTCTTTCCTTCCCTTTCCTTCAAGACCTCCAGCCCTGTTACTTCAGACCCTTCTCTCATCCCTGTCAGCCCCTATTAACATTCATTAAGTGCCAAATAACTTAAACTCTCTAGTACACTGTAATATAGGGTTCTTATTCCCTTTGTTTTTAACCTCTTTCTTCTCAACTGGATTATAAGATCATCAGGGATAGAGACACAGCCAATTAATTTCTATAAGCTAACCAAACAACATTTAGGAGCCATGGTATCATAGTGGTTAAGCACTGGGCTTCTAAGAAAAAGTCAGCAGTTTGAAACCACTAGCTTCTCTTCAGGAGCAAGATGAGGCTTTCCATGCTCATAGAGAGTTATTTTCCATGCTCATAGAGAGTTACTACCAATAGGGGCCATTCTATCACGTCCTACAGGTTCTCTATGAGTCAGAATCAACTCAGTGTCAGTGAGTTGTTTGTTTTTAACCAACATTTAGCCAAGTTTTTGTGTGGTATGAATTTATTATTATGGATTGTTCTGGAGCCTAGGGCGGTGTTAGGGATGGGGAATTCGGAGGGATTTTTGTATTGTCAGCTCGGAGCATCAGGAGGCACTGAGAAGCCTAAGAGAAGGTGTCAACTTCTACTGTCTTTCCAAGGTTTGGTTTATATCTCCCACTTAAAGGTAGCAGTATCAGGCTTGATACTTGTTTGGATTTCCAGGAGGCAGTAAGAAGGCCTTCAACTTGAACGTTTGCCTTTTGAAGATAATTTTGTTTATAGTCTATAGCAAACATTGGTTTTGTGCCTTGTTTTCATATTTTAGGAATAATATTTCAACTATGCATCAACTATGCAACTGTTGAAATGAGCGATTCACTGATTATTCTGGGATTTGTGGAGACTCAGAACATTGTATAAACATGGAGTATTGTTATTCCATTGTGCTAAAGCACAAAATCAATACTTCGTTACTCTGAATTAGTGTCTTTAGCCATACAAATCTTTAACCTCAGATTAACCAAATGCAGGAAAAGGATCCAATTTACAACAGTAACAGTTAGAAATAGGGGATTAGCTGGTCCAAAGCCCATTTGTCTTGTTAATGGCCAACTTGGTTTCCTGATGGTCCTTCAGTCTAGAGGCGCTGGCGAATTATATCAAGTGGCATTTTAACTACCTGGCAAGACTCTGCCTCTTCTCCCGACTTGTAACCCCTCTTCTTACTATTCATATATTGAATACAGCTACCCCTAGTTAGGTTTGCATCCATCCTAGTGAAGATGGTGTTTTCAGTTAAGATTCCAAATGATAGAAACAAACCACTATTTCACATCTCCCTCAATATTTCATAAACCGCTCAAAGATTAGCACTTAAATATTGAGGCCCAATCACAGGAGCTGCGGAAGTGAACTAAACTGACAAGGACCCAGCCTGCATGGTTGATAATAGGGCCACCTGAACAGGTCACAGCCATTAAGTGAATGCCAACTCATAAAGACCCTACTAGATAGGGTAGAACTGCCCCTGTGAGTTTCCAAGACTGTAATTCTTCAGGGGAGTAGAAAGCCCTATCTTTCTCCAAAGGAGTGGCTGGTGGTTTTGAACTACTGACTTTGTGAACTGCAGCCCAATGCGTAACCACTATAACATCAGGGCCCCAATGGGAAGAGATGTGCTATGTAAATAAATAAACAAGCAAGATGATTTCAAATACTGATTAGTGCTATGAAGACAATTCAACAAGACCAAAGGATAGAGCATGATGATGGTGGTGGTGATGTTGGTGGTGGAGAGTTGGGAAACATTATAATAGTCAAAAGAGAAAGCATTTTGGTGAAGGTGACCTTTGATCAGGAACCTGAGTGATCAGGTGAAGGAATGTAAGGATATCCAGAAGAAACAGCAAGTGCAAGGTTCTCAAGAGCTGGAAATGAGTTTGACATGTCTGACCACAGAGAGAAGGCCATTGTGGAAGAGTGTGATGAGCCAGGAAGGGGGCTACCACAGAAGAAGTCTGAGAAGCAGGCCAAGTCTGGCTTGGTAGGGTTTCTTGGACCACAAAGCCACAGTTTGGATTTCATTCTGAGGACAATGGAAATTCCCTAGTGGGATGAACAGTTTCATTTGGGAAATGTGCCTTGAGGCCCCCTTGTTGTCCTAGGTTATCCATGGCTGGTGGTGTTAGGTGCTGTGGAGTCTGTTCTGACTCAAGGCAACCCCATGGACAACAGAATCTCTTTTCAGACTTTCAAGGTCCCGCTTCTCTCGCCTTCTAGCTCGCATCTTCCTGTAGGGATGGGTGCAGAATTTTCACAGTTTCTGATTAGCTCTTGAGTGATTTATAACCATTTCCCTGTGCTGTCACTGCCTCTTCATAAATTTCACCTCTGATCTCTCCTGCCTCTGAATGGGAATTTCTCCTTGTCCAAAGAAGAGGGAGCAGGTTCCTAATCCAGGATTTCGTTCAGAAAAGGACTTCCCTTGAAATGGAAGGCAGCAGGAAAGGCCTATGTGGATGGAATGAGTAAATGCAATTTTTCGCAGCAGCACCCCAAGATGAATGTGTGAAAGTGTAGCTGCTGAGGAGCTGGTGTGTCCACACAACTGAGGGCCAGGGGCGTGTCCCGAGGAAGTCATTCATCTCACGGGGAATTCATGGGGGATAACGTGCAATCTCATTAATGTCAACATGTGCTTCCTGAGCTTATGTCAGGATGATGGACGATTGTGGTGTCTGATAAGGGATTTTGAAAAGGGTGAGTTAGAGAACTGGGAGTTCCCCATGCCTTCAGCTTGACCCCCCAAGGCGAGACTGTGTGTGGTGGCTTTGAGTCTTTCGGAAGTTGGTCTGGGGGTGGTGCAGCTTGAACTTTTCCAGTTTTGAATATAATGGGAGTAGAGTCACTTACAGACTTTCTGTTTGGCCATTCATGAATACAAAGTGCACCAACCTGCCTTTTTATAGTCAAGGTAACCTCTTGTGTTTGTCTCACGCTCTCTAATTCACAAGCCCTGTGACAGATGCAATCTAATTTAGTCATCAAGTCAACACCTCAAAGTAGGTTTTATTCTAGGTTATCCAGCCCAAACCCACTTCTACAGAGTCGATTCTGACTCACGGCAACCCATAGAAGAGTTTTAAGACTTTGTTAATCTTTATGGGAACAGATAACCTCATCATCATTCTCTTATGGAAGGCTAGTGGGTTTGAACCACTAACCTTGCTATTAACCATTCAATGCTAACCTAAAGGGACCATCCCCCCAAACACGCAAACAAACAAACAACCCAACCAAACCCACTGCCATTGAGTCAATTCTGACTCATATTAACCCTATAGGAGAGGTTAGAACTGCTTCTGAGAGTTTCTGACACTGTAACTCTTTACGGGAATCGAAAGCCTCCTCTTTGTGACACAGAGCTGGCTGGTGGTTTCCCAGTGCTGACCTCACCATTAGCAGCCCACCTCTTAAGCTCGTACACCACCAGGGCGTCTAAGGGGTCATCAGGGCTGCTTTGTTCTCTGCTGGCGATAATAAAGCCAGGCACATAGAGAATGCCCTCAGGAAGATATCACTCTCCGTGCAAAAAGGCATCTTCCATTTCTTTCTTTCATTCTTCTTCTTATATTATTCTGGGGTAATCTCTAGGTTATGTCATCTAATTGTAAATAATTGTTTTGACTGATATTAAGTATTCTAATTAATATTCTAAAATGTTTGTGTGTGTTTCTGTCGGGAAATATGGTTGGGGGTGAGGCAGCTGGACCTTGGAGAGGGAGACGTTGTCTTTAGTAATGCAGAGTGGACTCCAGGTTTGCAGTGACCGAGAGGGGTCCAGAATTTGTTAGGTGTCAGCAAGTCATTTCTGACAGCAGAACAAAATTCTCCCTGGGACGGTGCCATCCTCACAATCGTTCTTATGTTTGAGCCCATTGATGCAGCCTTTGTGTCAAAAGAGGAGGACCTCTTTTTACCACCCTCTACTCTACCAAACTTGACATCCTTCCCCAGGGACTGGTCTCTCCTGACAGTGTGCACGAAGTATGTGAGTTGAAGTCTCTTTCCTCCTTGCTTTTAAGGACAGACCACTTGCCTGTTAGTTTATGGTACTGTAGTGATGTGTGTGTTTGTGGTACCAGAAGCTATGTAACTGGTATTTCAAATGCCACCAGAGTCACCCAAAGTGAATAGGTTTTGGTGGAGTTTCCAGATTGAAGGGCAGACTGAGAAGAAGGAATAGGCTGTCGACTTCTGAAGAATTAGCCATGGAAAACCTTATGGATAGCATGGAAACATTGTCATCTTCACTAGGCTTTTGTCATCAATGATGTGCTATATGCAATTCATTTCCATTTCACACTGTTGTTGGTCTTGAGGAAAAGTATGGAAAGTAACTGGGAAAGAGCAATTGAACTCATATTTGCAGACTTCCTAAAATATTTGTGGCAAGAACAATAACTGCAGCAAGAGATTTTGCAATGTAAGCCTATCTATTTCCCTAAAACAACCCTGGAATGAAGGTAGTAAGCCCATTTTTATAGATAAAAGGATGCTATTAACCCTAAAAGAGGTTCAATAATTTGTTCGAAGGGCAAAGGTGGTAGGTGACAGATTCAAGATCAAAACCTAGATTTCCAAAGGCCTCCCTTTCCTTTACTAAGCCCTTTGGGTGAAAGGAATGCACCTCCTTACTTACAATGGCTGATATGTTAGTGTGTGTATGTTAGCTGAGCTTTTGGGATGGTCGGCTGTCTACCCTAATTCTGGATAGCAGTGAGCTAAGTTGCAGAAAAAATGTTTTACGGAACCACTTTATATGTTCCTTCTGCTGTCGGGTGGAACCAAGGAAACCCTTTTAATCTCATGGTTTCTGGCTATTTGTTTCACTTCTTCTTTGGATCTCCAAAAGACTCAAAGGATTATCATGAAAACTGCATTTAAAAAATGTGAAAATTTATGCTACAGGTCAAAAGAGAGTTCCAAATGCTCACCAGTCTGGAAACCAAGGCACCCGCATCTACACAGCGGTACCTTTCAGACCTGCAGGGTTAGATCCCCAATGAAAGCAAAATGGGGCTAGAAATGTGTCCAGCCTCCATGATAGATGTATAACATCGAAGCCACATTAGTTCAGGGCATCATTTCACAATATCCATGCCCAAAGGGAAATTACCAGAGCTGGACCTGAAAAGCAAAATCTTCATAATTGATTTTTTAAAGGTAGAACTCAGCCCTGTGGCTCAATTGCAACCATAAACCAGACAGGTCCATAAGGGAAACAGTTACATTAAGGACGTAAGCATTCATGACAAAAAGCAGCCATTTGAGATCCAAAGAGCAGCATTAGGCTCAGGACAAAGCTCAGACAGGTAAGGAAAAATGGAGGAATGAAAACAGGGACGAGAGGCAAGAAGTGGGCTAAGGGATGTGATGTGCCAATTGCCATCAATGAGAGGAAACACAATATGTATGAACTGTTGAAGGGGAAATGGATCTGCTGTGTACACCTTCACTCACATCATAATAAGAAGCTTTACAAAGTTTTAGGAGTATATAAATTTAATACACACATCTAGCTTTTTGCATTAGAGTTAGAAAATATTTAGATTATGAAGGAAAACCCATCTGCACTATCAAGTCAGCTCCTTCCAGATAAATAATTGTGTCATGAAGAAAATGGAATTTTCAGCTACTTTGCATAAGCATTATTTTTGTCATGGGTATTTGTTAGTTGTTTTTTTTTTTCTTTCTGATTCAAGAGACTTTTTCCTATGCCTTTGGCTTCAATTTTTATCTCCAGGACTTAATCTTGCCAACATCACCTTTCACCCTTATCTCTTGGTGACTGGGTACTGAGATGGGACATTATGAACTTGATCTGACAACTTAATAAGATGTAATAAGACCTGAAATAGGGGCAGTGCCCTCTCAACTGAGCAGATCTCGACAGCTACAGAATCTTTTCAAGGGTATGTCTAACTAAATTCCCTTGAAGACTTCCCTTTTAAACATTAAATGTCTTTCCTGGTTTCGAGCTAGAATGTGATTAGGTGGAATATAGGGGAGGAACAGGTCATTAGTGAAAACTCCAATGAAGACAATTGGCTTTGGGTTTGATTCTCCTGTTTTTGTGCTTAGCTTAGCACCAGATGGTGCCCTGGTGAGTTCTGTATAAATAATACAATCATAAGGTTGAATGATTCCCTACCAGTCACAGACTCAAGCAGAAAATAGCACTCGTCGTTCCGCAGAAGCCCATGTAGATTTCCTTATTGCTGAATTGTTCTTATGCAGCTCCAGCCCTTCCATTGCTCTATGGCTGGTGTTTCTTTCTCTTTTTTTTCTGGTTCTTTATTGGGCAGGCGAACAGCCAAATCGACAACCGTGGCCAGAAGAGAAGCAATGTGGTTTGAGGAGCTTTAACGTGTACTTTCATCTATGGCAGAGAAAAGGAGAGGCACTGATGAAAACAATGTCGGCATCCTCACCCTTGTTTCTGAGACTGAAGAGTGGTCCCAACATTCTCTTGCCAGTTGGCGCACATCAGGGGGTAATGAAACTGGCTTTGTTTGCAGAAGCCTTTTAGCAAAACCCCTGTTTTCTGATCTAGCTCAAGCCAGTCCTTTGTGTGCAATTATCTTTCCTTTTTCTCTTGTTTTGGGTTCATTTAACAGCTGAGATTTCAGGGCTTAGCTCTTCCCTCTGTACTGATATTATACCACCACCCTGCCTCTCCCTTTGGCTTCTGGTCTTGTCTTTTCCACAGTGCTGGAAGTTCCTGAAATCAGTTTTCCCACAACAGAACCACACCTCGAGTCACGTCTTTGTTAACTTGATCATACATCTGTGGGTCAGACATTGGAGCACCGTTTTGATGGTCAGCATCCGTTGACTGAAGGGAGTTCATGTATTGTGCCTGAAAAGATTCAAGTTTCTCACAAAGTGGTGAAGAAAAAAAAAGATTCACTTGAACTGCTCTTCCTTTTCTCTGTACTCTTCTGAAGATCTGACCTATGTCGTAGCAAAACGAAGGAAAGGCGATGTAGTGCATTGAAGAAAATAGGCAGGCTCACCAAGAAGCAGCCTTCTTTTGACAGCTTTGTGTTTTCCACTTTTGGAACACAATAACGACACCATGCGTCCAGCCTTCAGGGAGACAGACAATAAAAGGGGTCCCCTCAAGTATCTGTTTTGCTCTAGCTTGACACTCCGTTTTGACTGTTGCCATTTCCCATCTATTCCATGTTTTATTTGACCTCAGAAACGATTTGGCTGTTTGGACCAGATGATTTAAACCAGTAATTTCTTAGTCATGTCCATACAGCCCGTTTCCCATACCGACTACCATCTGGTCAGTTATGCCTCATCAAACTGAAAACTCACTGCTACAGAGTTACTTCAGACCCCCAGTGAACCTATAGGTCAGGGTAGAAGTGTCTCTGTGGGTTTCTGAGACCATCACTCTTAGGGAGTAGAAAGCCTCATCTTTCTCTCGAGGAGAGGTTGGTTGTTCTGAACTTCTGACAATGTGGTTAGCGGACCAATGCGTCACCACAATTGCCAACATGGCTCCTTCATAGGGTTTCTGAGGCTGTCAATGCCTTCAACTATTTCATGATCTACAGCAGAGTTTTCAAAGTGAGTGATGGACATATCTCCTAAAGCTATCAATAGATGCTCACAAAAAGAGGACAACGGTTTGCATAAATATATTGGAGGAATATTTCCTACGCATAGCTTCCCATTTGAGAGCACTGCATACATACCTTATAAAGGCTCTGAGGAGTTCTGCAGCAAGTTGTTTAACTTGGTGTTTTGCAACCACATTTGGTTTTAGGAAAAGAATGATTTAGTTCGCCTTCTATGCCAGGTACCCTTTAAGCTTATTTCATCCATAGAAAAAGCCATGACTGGAGGCATGAATATCTTTACTCCCAGTTAGGTAACTGAGATTCAGTGATATTAAAGGACTTGTTCTAGGTCATATAGTGACAGACACTTGTATAGTGATTTGTTGTGTAGACGCACTTCAGCAATGCCGGGGTGATCATTTTGGACAAAGACACACATGTCTACATTTTATGATCTATTTAAGTTTCATTTAATAATGTGGATTTCCTGTGAGTATGTTTTGAAAAAGAAAATACCACCCAAGTAGCATGTGTCCTTGACAAAATTAGGAGAAGGCAGAGGGCAAGAACCAATCCAAGGAAACAACCTTTTCCCTCACCCCCGAGAATGCTGTGTCAGGCTTTAAGTTCAAAAACACCCCTGAAGGTTGCATCTGCTCCTAGTGCTCAGCAGCACGTGTGTCGGTATTTGAAAATGCTTTGTGTTTTCGGCACAGCCAGACTCAGGCTCACAGGCAGATCAAATCGGGCACTGGAGCATCCAGGCAACCCGCGGTCCTCCTGGTACATGTTGAGACTCGGAGAGCATTATGAGACTTGAGCCATTCCTGCAACTTTCCGTGCTTCTATGACTTTAATCCAGGAGCTTCTTTTAATTTCTTTTTGCATCATTCATTAAGTAGGCATTACCGAAACCACTGGTGACTCTGCCTCACTCCACAAACTCCTCCACCACATGGTACCTGATTCTAAGGCTGCCATTATCTCTCTCAACTTGTCAAATGCACCCTATGAGGTAACCCCATTTCTAGTTGATGCTTGGCGAGCTTACTGCTTAATGATTGTGTTGTAAATGCATTTTGGTTGAGAGCCTTTGCAAAGTTGTTCTACTTGTGAATTCTGAACAATACCAGGGAGCTTCCCAAAATTTGTGGAATAGAGGAATGAAAAGATATTAGAATTTTTCCCTCAGAACTTTGTGAATTTCCATGGTCAATAAAGGGAATAACCCGTTATAATGTAACATGCCCTAGTTCCACTTCTTCCCAGGCTTATTCTGTGTACCCACCTGAATGTGGGGATGAAGTCATAATAAAACGGAAAAGGACAGCTAATTAGACATATACCTAGCTAAATTGGAAGCTGATTTCCTCGTTACCCAGGTTGAACTGGATCCCGTTTTCAATCTAGAAGTAATTACCAAGGCAATGCAGAGTTGACGTGAGGCAGACTGCATTATGTATTCTACATCCCTGAACTATCATTAGCTGATATCATAAATATTGATATATAGTATAATACTTCACCAAGTTTATTAAAAGAATAATTTAGAAGTCTATAGTGGTTTTATCGCCCAGGGTTCTACCCTTCTCAGCAGTGCGATGAGTGTTTCCATGGTTTTCCTAGGGCGTGTATTTATGAGTTGTTTATGGTCCCGACATTATTTTATGCCAGAATTCATTAACCTTTCCAAACTTTCTGATATGGTGAGGCGCTATTGTCACCCCTGGTTTCTTGACACGCGGGGTGTATCCCAAAGAGAGGAGATGGACCTGAGAGCGTTCTGATTCGCTGCAAGTGGCTGTCTCTGGCCAGTTGGTCTGGGAGGTGCAGGGCTGGACATGCTGTGAAAGGGGTGAGACTGCTGCTGCTGTGATAACATTCCTCTTCCTTTGATTGAGCCCAAATTACAAGCTCCATTCTCTGATAACTGTGATTGCTTGAAGGGTGTGCATCCCTCTCTTTACTGTAAAGAACAAACAAGGAGTAATGCCCCCATGCAAAATGTAGCTTCAATGTAGAAGACATGGAATCACTGCATAGTCTAACAGAGCTTATATTCTGTCAAAAAAACCCAACAACGACATTTCTCTAATGGCAATTTTATTAATGGATTAATACTCTTTTCTAGATTTTGCTCACCAGAGCTTAGAGGGCTGAATGGGTTGGATATTACAGAACAGATTTGACACACAAACAAACAAAACCCTCTCCGACTCCATTATAAACCTTTTGCTCTTTATGCAACTCAAAGGGTGAAGCAGCCATTCAAAATACTTCTGACCACTTGGTACCCCCCTGGTCCTCTGCTGCCAGGCAGGGACTGAAGTCAGAGCTGAGGCTGGCGCAAGACCTGCTTTAATATTGATTCTGTCCTGAAATAAATGTTTATGTGCTTGAAATAATTTGCTGTTGGCTGTTTATTCATTATTTTCCTTATATATCAAATGGAGAGTCCTTTGGTCTCCTTCAAGTTCTGGATGGGCTCATTAGCCATTTTGTGAAATCAGTATTTCATCTGGGTAAATTAATTTATAGTTTTCACAAGGTAATTAAAATGTTGTTCCCACAAGTTTTTCGTCCCTAATCAGCAGTTGCTGTTCCTGTGTGCAAGAGTTGGACAGTGAATATCTTTAGCTTATTTTCCCAAGTAAAAGATCACATCTAATCACAGTCACTGGTCCACAGAGCTGCGAAACAACCCCATGGGTCAGCTTGCTAAACGGAAGTTGTCCATGGCTTTTTTTAAAGTAAAGAGATGACGATGTTCTAATGGGCTTTGTAATCATATTGTTCACCCTCTTGCTATTGCCTTTGTGTGTGAACATTCCTAATTTCTAAGCCTTGAAAAGAAATGGGACTTTTTATTTTGCTGCATTTTAAAGCAATCTTCAATTATTTTGTTCTTTGTGAAGATGGAGTATATCCTCTTTATTATACCATTGTGTTACTTTAAATAAATACATACATAATTATATGATATATGAAGAGAGAATAAGTACAAGAAAGTGCACCTGCCGTAGTGGCTTAATGGCTTTTGAATTAGGCTACTAAACTCAAGGTCAGCAGTTCAAACCCATTAGCCCCTCTGAGGGGGAAGATGAGGGTTTTACTGGGGCAGTTCTCCTCTGTCCTATGGGTTTGCTATGGGTTGGAATCCACTAGAGAGCCCTGAGTTTGCTCTTCTTGGGGGAATAAGCTAAATATAGATATAAGTCCTCTCCTGTACATTTTAAATAAATTCCAAGTACAATTGTAATCAACATATCACTTTGTCTGCCAATGCTATTTAAAAGTAAATCTAAACATTGAATCCTTAAACTGTTC
>NW_022109980.1:5264538-5271779 GCF_000313985.2 Echinops telfairi | reverse complement strand
CCGTGAGCTCCTGGGCTGGACACTTGTACTGGAGCAGACAGCCTCATCTTTCTCCTTTACCCGTGGGGGTGCATTCGAACTGCAGCCAACATGTAGCCCACTATCCCACCTGTAAGGCTTTGGGTGTGGTGAGCAGGTTATTTAGAAATGTTGTTAAAAGCATTTTACACATTATGTGAGACTTTAAAGGAATGCTTAGTGGAGCTTTGAAATATGGTTTGAATTTCTAGAATCAGTTATTGTGATAGCTCTCTTTTCTCTCTGTCGCACACAGACACACACATGCACTTGGGCACAGGAACTGAGAAAAGTAGTTTGGATTTGGTCAAAATGAGCAGGGAAAGCAGTTAAGGAATCTCCTGGTCTACTTCAAAGCGTTCCTCCCTGACGGTTAGGGGCTAGCAGGCGAAATATTCTGGAGAATGAGCTAGTTTGTTTTATATGAAAAGTGTTTTCTGACATCACGTCACAATCACCATTCAGTCACAAAATCATGGTCCTCATCAGTTAAATCCAGCCGGGCAGCCACCTTCTAACATGAGGGTAGCATGCTGCTGATTGGTGAGGTACTTCCAGTGTGTCTTCCCAGGTCTTGTTTCCACACTATTCTAACATGTTTTTAGCATAGATTGAAAAATCTGCTTACCAACATTTTCTGTTAAAATAGTTGAAAGGCCAGCCCCTTTGAAGAATGTCCTCACACCGCCTCAGAAACCCTATGAATTGCTATGACTCAGAAACCACTGGATGGCAGTGGGTTTGGTACTAGGCCTAGGTATTCAAGCATTACAAAGTCCCAGATAGGAAGAATACTTCTGGCCACCCATGCCAGTGTTCATGCGATGCTTGGGTCTCTTCTGTTTTTGAAAGAGTTCAACTTAGGGAGAACTCACTGCCTTTAATACAGTACCTTAATTCGGTGTGTTCTCAAAAACAGTCTCTTTAGTACCAATGCAAAGAAGCATTGCCTATGGTGAAATACATTTAGGAAGTAATATTTACCATATAAACCCAGGAAACACCAAACCCATTGCCATAGAGTTGATTATGAGTCATAGTGACCCTATGGGCCAAATAACCCAACTTACTGATATCAAGTGCATTCCAATTCATACTGACCCCAACTAAACATGGTTTCCAAAACGTCAGTCTTTCCAGGTACAGATAATTGTATATTGCTCCTGAAAGGTGGCTGCTGGTTTTGAACGGCCAACCTTTCTGTTAGCCCAGCTTGAGCTCCTTCAGCTTATTCTTACAAAAAAAAAATTGGTTGATATTAATCTGGAGTTTCCCCAGCTGGTTTGGTCATGCACATTCTTTTGCTCACGCGATTTAACATCCCATTGCATAGAGAATATGCTCATATATGTTGTTCCAGATAATACATATTTATTAAAGGAACTGAACATTGCATTGGCTTTTTGGCCTCCTGTAATGCTGGGGTTTGACTGCTTGCGTCTCTTTCTCTACTTCAACTCACAGCTTAGCTACATCTTCTTCATATTTTGCTGTGCTTGCCTTTTAGGACTCAAGTCTTGTTTCTCTTCTTTACACTTCATCTTGTTGGAGCCAGCTCGCCTCTCTCCTGGGTGCCTTTATGGATACTGACTGTCCTTCAGTACATTCATCAGCCATCTGAGATTTGTGCCCTCTACATCTTGATGCAGTCTGTTGATTAGAAATGATACACAGAACTGGGCAAGGTTGTTATCATTTCACTAAACGTCATCCTTTAGTTCCGATTGCTAATCTTCCTAATTAGTAGCAAACCCTCCACAACTGATTTTACAATAGCCTATGGCTCATTTATAGGTAGTTTATAGCCTTCCTTTCAAAGAAGCAAATGATCTTTCCCTATTTTTAGCTCCCCGATTTTTTCTAACTCTAAATTGCCTTGATTTATAAAGATACGGGCTCATCAACTTTTCATAAAAGCAATGCCAACTCTTTTGAAGAAGAAATGTTGGTCGTCATCCAGCTTTAATCTGATGTTGCAGAAACTAAGCTTGGGATATGTTATGCACCTACGATGTCCTTTTTTTGTCCAGATGATTTTGGTTCTGTGGTTTCAGTATATTTGTACTCTAAGTTTTTATTTGAAGGAACAGTCTCTTGAAATTGTATACACCAATTAGTCTAGTTTGTAAAATAATATATACTTTTAAACGTGTGGGAGGTAAGGCTTTCAAATGAAGCATTTAAATTTAATTGCTGTTTAAACATCATTTCACTTAAAAGGCATGTATTAATTTTTCTTATAACTGCAGTTTTGGGGTGGTCTGTTGTTAATTAATCTCTATACAAAGCAGAGAGAGAGAGAGATTTGATGTATTATCCAAATTTACTCTACTGTTCTATTTTTAAAATAGTTTTATTTATATTCATGTAAGTGATTTAGCCCCAGCAATTTAGCAGTGATTTACCCCAGCAATTTATTTCCACTAAACTGAATCCTGGAGGATACTTTTTTTGCTTTGTTTACAAATCACTAGAGTGGTTTTATTCAGATTTTGCATCAACTTTACACTATCAGGACATCTTTGAATTTTCATTGTTAAGGTCACTAAGCTTTAGAAGTTTGTTAGAGGCAGCAGAGAGCTGAGGCACTTAAAATATGATTTAATTTCTCTAAACTCTAGCTCCTCTTTTGTAAAATGGAGATTAGGATGAAGATGTGTCCCTATTCATGGAATTGCTGTTGGCCTTGCCTGAGGAGAACTCCTGTACAGCATTTAGCACTTTACTTTGCACACACTACTCTTGGTTAAGTGATTATCAATCACTTAGAGTCTTACCGTTAAGTCAAACCCTTAAAATAGCCAGAACAAGTTGTCAAGTTAAAAAGCCAATCTCTTATTATCACAGGGATCCAGCAATGAAAATGTTTATATATCTCAATTGTCTTTTATTATCGTGCCAACTATGGATTACATTAGTGGATTTATAGGCATACAACATGGCAGCCTGTTTGAAATCGAGTTCACGCAACCCTCATACTAAGAATAACCCATGGATATCTCAGTCATGATCCTTAACCACAATGGACTGTCTTGCATAATATGAGTAGGCTATTAAATAGCTTCTACTACTTTTGCACCACCACTCCTCTGTCAGTTGGCCATACTGTGATGGCTTATGTATTGCTGTCATGCTGAAAGCTATGTTGCTGCTAATTCAAATGCCATCAGGGTCCCTCCAAGTGACATTCTTAATAGGTTTATAGGTAACATCATGATAGATGGAGCCAAGATGGAAGTTGTCAAAGTTTTTCTCTTACTTGGATTCACAATCCCAGCTCACGGAAGCAGTAGTCAAGAGATCAATAGGTAATCTGCCGCATAAGACCTCTTCAGAGTATTGAGGATTGACCTCTTTAGAATATACAGTATGCTACTTTGAGGACTAAGGTCAGCGTCCTGACCCAAGTTGTCGCATTCTGCATTGCATCCCACGCATGTGATAATTGGGCCTTAAATAAGGAAGAGAGAAGAATAGATGTACTGGAATTGTGGTGTGGGAGAAGAATATTCAACGTACCATGGAATGCTAAAAGGATAAAATGATCTATCTTGGGAGAAGTATGGCCGAAGTGCTCTTAGAGGCAAGGATGACCAAATTTCATCTTACATACTTGGCCATTTTTAAGCCAAGTCTTGCCTATAATAATTACCCTGGGTATAAATCACCCCTGGCTGAAATTGATAGAATTTCTGTGTTATTTTTAAACCCTTGTGTCAATTCTGGAACTCACAGAACATTCGTTGTACAAAGGCTACCTGTGGAATTCAGAGGGAAAAATGTCCTTGCAATTTGGGGTAGGGCAGGGGAGATACCTGACAACCCCTTTTCATAGCTTGAGAATTTAGAGTGGTCAACCAGACTTCAAAAAGTCATTGTGGCTAGGTCCCCTGGGCCTTCCTTACAAATATATAGTTGGCCTGTAAAAGTCCCCTTCTACAATGTTTTAAAATTTCTACTTACTGTATATATTCATGTATAAGCTGAGTTTTTCAGCATATTTTTAATGCAGATTTTGTGGTAAAATTTGGTGCCTTGACTGATATTCGGGTTGATTTATACTCGAGTATATATGGTGATTTTCTTAAAGATAAATAGTTCTATGCAGAAGAACCCATTGGACACAAGCCGTAATATTCCAAGATTGCTATTCACATAGATGGCTGTTTACTTTGGAATAGGAAAAGAAACTGGAGGTGCTAAGGGCTTAGGTTGTATGATTATGCAATTTACACAGATTGGTCAGTGTATTATTAGTTGGGTTTAAATTGCTCTGCAGGAATTCTTGAGAGTAACCCAAGAATAAAGAACTACAAAATCGAGCTCCAATAATATTCTAACCATTCTTACTAGCACTAGGAATATGGGAAGAAACCCTCCAGAAATTGGTTTTGTATGTTTTGTAAATATCATTTTATGAAAAACTGTTATATCATAGAGAATGAGTTATGCATTCATTTGACAGGCACTTTTATCATTAGATCATATGAGCTTTTTTAGTAAGTCTGTAAATTTAACTTGTACATAAGTCTCACATATTTACTTATTTCTGCTTCCTGTCTGTTCATTTTGATTTTCAGGTGGGGCATGGCTCAGATGTGAATAAATGATTGGCTGGTTCCCAAGGTTCTGCTTCTCTGGAACCTTGCTCTCTAATGATTAGGTTCTATCCACCCCACCCCACCCACGTTTACATTGACATCAAAGTCATATGGATTGTTTGATTTTACTTCTGTGAAGTGTGTGGATTTATTTAAGGTGTCCTTGGGTCTTTAGAATTGTTGTTTCCATTGACCACATTTTAGGGGATAATTGGTAGATTATTTCTAAAACTTTAGGGGGAACTTCTGTAATGTCTATAATTAACCTCAGAGTAGTTTCAGGAAAAATAGTAATCTGATTATACATAAAGCACACAATCAATGACCTTTCCTCTTCCCTTTCTTATTAAATAGCTTCCTTCTGTTGAGATTCTTAGATTGGCAATTTAGTTAAGTAGGGAATTTATTTGGTAAATTGTAGGACTTGTCACATTCTAGGGGGTTCTGCTTTGATGAACAGAAATGTATATGCAAAAACTGGGCATGATTTCAACAGTGAGTAGGGATTCTTTGGAAATTCTTTTCCTACTTTCATGCCCATATTATACTACTCAAAATATCACATTGTCAAATAATGGTGTAAATTCAGCCCAAGCTCCCCTACCGTCTGATAGGTACTCCAAGATGTGAAGGAAACACCTTTCCTTCTGTTTTATTTTGACGTACAATTTGAGTTTTCCACTTGGTAAACTTAAGTCTTATAAACCTATACTGTTGACTGCACACTTGGTATTCTGTCCACTTGGAGACAGGGCTTTGGCCACCTGTTTTATGGATCATTTATCCTCACATCTTGAGACCATATGCTCAGCACACTCAGCTCTTGATCTCCTGTTAGCTGGCTAATTACAATGTACAGTTTCCAGACTTATCAATCCTCAGCATTTGTTTTCTGAACACAACCCTTATTCCTCTACAGCCAGCATCTCCTACTATTCCTCCCAACAGCATTATCCAATCACTTCTTTCTCCTTCACAGTAAATTATCACTCACTCACTTCCCTTGAGTGGATTTTTGCTCATTTCCTCCCTGAATAGGGTTTCTGAGACTATAAATCTTTATGGGAATAGATAGCCTCATCTTTCTTCTGTGGAGTGGCTGGTGGGTTTGAACTGCTGTCCTTGTAGTTTTCAGCCCAATCCTTACCCAATAACACCCCTGGAGCTCTTTACAGCAAACGATAAGACTTCCTAATTTCACCAAAGAAATGAAGGTTATCAAGTCTAAACTCCCCTAACTTTCCTCAGCTCCACCTTCAAAATATCTTCAAGTGTTCTTTTTCCTTTCTTTCTTGTCTCTGAGTAACAAACAGGTTTTCTAATATGTTTCCATCTATTTTTTAATTTTTTTTGTTTAAGTCTCCTCATTCTGGCTGTCACATTCTAAATGTCTTCATTTTCTCCAGTCTTGTCCTATGACACCTCTGTTTCATTATCCGATCTGTTGCCAACAAGATTCACCACTTTAATCGTGCCACACTTTTGCTTCTAACCATTCATTATCTGAATATTAAATCAAAAGTACTTAATATAGTGAACCAATCTTTTCCTAAGCTGCCATATTGATAGGCTCATTTCCCACCATTCCCATCAATGCAGTCATGGCCATCGTTGCCTGGCTATACCAGGTATTTATATATGAGCTTTTGTTGCCTTTACTCATGCATCTCTCTCTCTTTTTCCTTTTTGCACCCAAAGTGCAAAGGCAAGGATCTACTCCTCCTGAAAGACCTTGTTGAACTATTACCTCTATTGAATTCCTTGGGGGTAGTAATTCTTACACTGGACCCTATTTGCATGTGATTACCACCTCATTTGCAGGTTGACTTGACTTTTAACTTGTATGTTTGGGAATTTAGTTTAAAAGCTATGTCTAAGTCTGTGGTACTTTCAATATTTTTCTCCAGCACCATAATTCAAATGCATTGAATCTTCTTCAGTCTTTTTTATTCAATGCCCACCTTTCATATGCATATGAAATGATTGGATAAGGCTCACCTTGGTTCTCAAAGTGACATCCTTGCTCTTCAACACTTTAAAGAGGTCTTATTTACCCAAGACAACAAGTCTTGACGACTGCTTCTATGAGCATTGAGTGTGGATCAAAGCAAGACTATATCATTGAAATTTGAATATTTTCTTTTATCGTGATGTTACCTATTGGTCCAGTTGTGAGCATTTTGGTCTTCCCATTGAGTTGTCATCCATACTGAAGGCTGTAATCCTTGATCTTCCCCAGCAAGTTCTTCGGGTGCTCCTCACTTTCAGCAAGAGAGCTTGGGTCATCTGCATATCTCAGGATTTTAATAAGCATCCCTCCCATCCTGATGCCCCATTCTTCATAGGTACTAGCTTCTTTGATTATTTCCTCAGCATACAGATTGAATAAGTGTGGGGAGAGGATACAACCCCGAGGCACACCTTTCCTGATTTTAATCCAGGCAGTATTCCCTAGTTCTGTTTGCATAACTCAAAGTTTCCTCAGGAGCACAGTAAAGTGGTCTAGGATTCCTATTCTTCTTAAAGCTATCCGCATTATGATATAGTCCACACAGTCAAATGTCTTCACATGGTTAGTAAGAAGCAAGTACGTGGGGAAGAGACCAGCCAGTCAGGGTACAG
>NW_022109980.1:5220127-5263915 GCF_000313985.2 Echinops telfairi | reverse complement strand
AAAATATTCTCATTGCAGGTAACTCCAAGAAACTTATTGTTAAAAGAGTTTTACAAAGTAATTGATTTGGTTTTTCGAACTGCCTTTTATAAAACTTATCAGAAGGATCCTTAGCTGTGAAAATAACCCTGAACTTGTGTGAGCCATTATGGATACCTATGTGAGAGATCAATACCTCCTTAAAAGACAACAGATGATCATAAACTGGTATCGTTATTGAGATCCTTTGATTTTTAATCTCCTCTGGTTCAAATCCATGCTTGATATCAAAGCTTGTAAGGCAACCTCCAATCAGTTCTCTTTTCTGTTATTCTTTTAGTAGGCGGTTGGGCTAACTTGGAATACAGCTTGTCACATTTGTGTTATTGATGATGGGGAAAGCTTTTACAAGGTGAAAATATTTGGGGGGATGTGATTAGACTTGTAACTTTTTCATATCCCCTTTTGAGTGTGTTCTGACATTCACATGTGTGCGGCTTTGAAGTTCGGCAAGGGTCCTCTGCTGTTGTCTGTGTGCCCATTGTCTTCTTAGGGGGCTTTCTTCACCGCACCTCTGAGCATTTCTGACCTCTGCTATTTTGTTTAATAAATTAAAAATATCAATATGTCTTTTCTTATAAAGTCTTAGACTTATCGAATAATCAACCAGATAGAAGGAGTTCCCATATACCACCCTCCGTATGCAATGTATTAATCTGGGCATTGGGCATTATGATGGCATTTTGTCACCATTAATGAACCAAGAGTGATGCATTATTATTAACTTAATTTCCTATTTTATTCAGATTTTCTTAGTATCCTCTTCCCACCCTTTCTGCTTTACCCTCTTTTGTACGGTGTCCTTTGGAAGAAAGTCATTATGTGCAGTTAACACTGACAGATCAGGGCAGTTTACTCTGCTTCCTTGAGGGCCGAATCATTGCATAAATGATTTGGATGCTCCTTTCCCTCTTTGGGTTGTAATTCAACACTTCTGGTATTGTCAGATGCACACCGACTTAGAGCTGCCACAAGTTGACAATAATAGCAATGCCCTGTACAATTTTCTTGGCTGTATTGTTTACAGAAGCATATCACCGTGTCTTCTTCCACAGAGCTTTGGAGGGAGTTGGCATTACCCACCTTTAGGTAAGCAGTCTAGCACTTTCCAGTTTGTGCCACTCGAACTCTTCATTGAATGCTACGTTACAAAGCATTCGTGCCTCCGGTGGGTTCAGCTTTGGCTATTGGGCTTCTGTTTCTGCCTGATATACCCTCATCACCGTTGACTCCTCTTTGGGAAGGAACAGCAGTTCCTTCATTCTGAGCACAACAGGAGTCTTGGGTTTCCAGCTTCTCTATCCATCGTTTTATGTTGCATCTGTGTGATTTGCATAGATGCTTTTAGAAGATGACCAGGCAAACCTGACCAATGATTTTTGCAAAGTAATGCGACCTTAGTGACTTCAGATGAGGTAACAATAAGAATTTTGCTTTATGCTGGCTGCTCCAAACCATTGAACTGTTTTCTATAATGGAAAATGGAAATTTGTGGAAGATGACTTTTATAGATTTACAAAGCCTTTGATGGATTTTAGGTTCACTGAATTAACTTTAGTCTTCAGGAGAAAACAGCCATGCTTGTGCCCACACAGCTGGAGGCATTCGTTATAATTAATGAGTTAGAAGAGAATGCTTCTATATGAAATATTGAAATGATGATTTATTGTTTAAATAATTGGAAAACTATGTAGATTATGCCCTGAATGACAATTTAAAGTGAAGGGATACAATTGACATTGAATATGGCTTTTTAAAAGACAGTGATTTCACGGGAGAAAAAATATCAGTCTATGTGTACAGATTTTTTTTTTACTTACACGTAAGTGATATTAGAGGTACTCATAACATTACAATCATCTCTGATAAGGTTTGTCAGCATTTTCATTACAAACCTGCGCTTCAAGGGCATATAACATCTCCTCTAAAATTTCATTTGGGAGTTAAACTTGCCAAACACAATTGCAGACTGTGAAAATTTCTTTTGAAAATTTAATCAGACTCATTGTTTTTGTCCCAGTGCTTTGACTTGTGTGATAGCTATTCTCTTTCTTCCTGTGTCTTGATAAATGGTTTTCTCTCATCTGAGAATGATAACTATTGAATGAGAACATGGCCTTAAATTCTCTGAATTTGAAGGGTAGTGTGTAATATCATAACTCTTTGAGTCTACAATGGGAAACTTCCAGCAGAGAGTATGTTTCCTAAATAGAAGTATTGCTTCTTCTACACATTTTAAATTGATTATTAACATAGTCCCTATGGCTAGTGCTATACTCTCAGTTGCTATACCATTAAGAGCCAGTTATAAATGATAAATGGGAAAACATAATACTTCAATAGTATTTTTAAAAATAAACATCTTCAAATTCTAGGACCATCTTAACAAGAAAACTCTAAGACCTAGCTTTTCTTGAATATCACCAAATTTTCTGGTGAAACATATAGTGAAATATGAATAAATGGATATCCAGATATTTCAAATATGTCATTTTTTCCCCATTAAATTGATTGCTCAGCTTATAAATATACCCTCTGCCACTGAGTCACTTCCAGCTCTCAGAGACTCTTCGTAGGGTTTCGGAGGCTCTGAATCTTTATGCTCCCAGGGTAACCTCATCGTTCTCTCCAGGAGCAGCTGATGGGTTTGAACTGCCAGCCTAGTTGTTAGCAATCCAAGGCTGACCCAACAGCCTCTTAGCTTCTGAATAGACAGAGTTTCAAATGGATGTGTAGGATTTACATACATTAAGCCTGCATTTTGTTCTTTTGTACAAACATTTTTAGATACTTTACAAATTCCTCTTGGAAAAATTAGGACTTTAGTCTTAAAAAGTATTTTAAAATTAAATAGAGCATAATCCTAGAGACACTAAAATGTATCATGCAGTTATAAGAATTTCCAGTGTACAAAGAGGGAAGGAATGAAGAGAAGAATAGTGTGACTACAAAATCATAAAAACTTTCATTAAGCAAACACATCGACAATGGCCAACTGTTGGGTCTCTAGCTCTTTTCCATAGAGGTCCAGGTCCCGTTCGAAAAGTAGAGTTTCCATGGCACTCTGTCCGTGTCAAAGCAGGCGTTTTGGCATCCTGAAGGAATTCAAATCGTGTTCCTTTGGTATGTTCTTTGAAGTCTGAGAACAAATAAGTCGGAAGGGGCATGATCCAGGCTGTCGAGTGGGTCAGGTACAGTCTCCCAATGAACGTCTGACAGGACAGACCTTGCTACCCTCGAAGAATGAACACACGCATTGTCACTATGGAAACATTTCTGAAACACAACTTTCAAAGCTTTTTCTCATCAACTCTGTTTTTCGTTTTCTTAAAATTTCATTGTAATAAGCCCCCAAGATCCTTTTTGCGCCCTTTGAAAATACTTATTAAGATTACTTCTTTGGAATGGCCAAACAAAACAAAACATGAGTTTAAAAAACAGCTCCCATAAGCAACCGCTTATGCTTATATCTCTACCTTGAATTTAACCCACCCTGCCGATCACCTCAGAACCCACTGCGTTGATTGCACCGTACTTTGAAGGCTCCCTAATGAGACAGATTGCAGTGTCTACCTACTGAGGGGACTGTCTCTCAGCCACCCGCTGAGTGCGGAGTCCTGTTTAAGCATGGTGTATTTGGAATGGACCCATGCAAGTGGAGCCCTAGTGACAATGCCTTCTGACTTGCCCTTGTCTAACAAAGATGAAATGGATATAGCATAAACGTATTCTCTGATCAGTCAACATGAACATTTGAACACACCTAAAGGGAAATAGCACAGACATGACTACAGGCACTGCCACTGAGTCACTTCTGATTGGTAACCACATGAGAGGACAGGCTAGAACTACACCTGGGAGTTTCCGAGAATGGGACTGTTTACAATGAGAGAAATCCCGGTATTTTTTCCCAAGGACAGACTGGCGCTTTCAAACTGCTGACCTTAGAAGAGCCGAATACGTAACCACTACCATACCAGGGCTCCCTCAGTACATGAATAGGAGATACAAAAAATGCTCATGTAAGACAAACATTGAAAATTAGAAATTAAAACTACATTTATGGTGCCCATCTGACTAAAAACATGAGAAATTATATTGAATTGTTCTGGAGGTGCTATGAGACAGTTTCATAGATTTCTAGAGGAGGGAAAATCAATATAAACTTTCTAAAAGGTGATGGCATAAGGTATTAAAACCCAAGAACAAACCCATTGTCTTCTGATAGTTTAGAGTCATTGTGGCACGATAGGTCAGAGTAGAATGTGCCCCGATATTTGGAAGGCCATAACCTGTATGGAAGGAGACTCCCTACCACGTTTCTCTGCTTGGTAGGGACTATGGAAATTCTGTATAAAGTCCCTTCAAAAGCACCTTTTATGTTTTAAGCTGGAATCGCGTGTTTAAAAAAATTATCTAGAAGAAATAGTCACAGACATGTACAAGGGGTCATGTGGGCAAGAACCATTTCTTTTTATTATTACTAATGAAGAAAAGGCAGGCGTCCTGGTAACATGATGGACAAGCTCTGGGCTGCTCACTGAACGAATCTCAGATGGGACTCTCCCACTGTTCTGTAGGATAACAGAGATCTGGCCTGGCACATTGCTGCCAGACAGATAGCAGCCTAGGAACCTTATCAGCCAGGTCTATTCTGTCTTACAGGGTCACATTGACACACACCACTGTCAACAACAATAGCAATCATGAAAGTATGGGGAGAAATCTAACTGCTCAAGATGAGGAAACATTGAAAACCTTCTGGCACAAGCTATTAGGATATGTTCAGAATTGGCAGGTATTCACAACTGTGCTGTATATATGTTGTCAGTTATCATTTGAGTCTGACGTCATTTGAGACTGAACTTTTTTTTAAGTCTGCAATTATTCCCTACTTCTGTTCAATCATCATAATAAAAACTCACGGACATCGAGTCAATTGTTAATATAAAGATTAGTGTCTGAATCAAGGAGACTTCTCCAAAGCTTTATACACATTCACTGATTTCTACTTGGTCCACTTAGCTTACAGCAGGGACAGTAGAGGAAGATGTTCTGTTTTTAAAAAATTCTAATACTTTTTAAAAATAATTTTATTGGGGGCTCATAAAACTCTTATGACAGTCCACACGGAAGATGTTCTTTCATAGATGCCAAATAACATTGTTTATCTGTTGAGACCACTTCATCTGAGATGGCATCAGAAAGTAAGACTCTTCTGAAGCAGTCAGGTTTTCCTTCAAAGTAGGCATGTAACAAAAGATTGACTGTTCATTCCTTTCCTGAATGTTATTATTATCTGGATTGTTTGACTCCTGAGTCACTACTCTCTCCGGGTTATTCACTCATCTTTCTAATTGTTCTGCTCTTTTCCTAGCATGGTATGGAAAATAGCATCAACAACGTACTGCCAGCTAAGATGGGTGTGCTTCGGGGTAAGGGACCTAACCCTTCAGTAAACAGTAGGGTGAGCATGGGATGTGGAGACAAGATGACCTCTGTTCTGCTCCCTGTTAGTCGAATGACTGTGGGTAAATAACTGAACCTCTCGAAATCTTAGTTGTGGTGGATTAAGAGATAAAATAGCTATGAAAAATTGAGTTCACTGCCTTGTAGCAGGCAATTAAAATGGTAGTGATTATTATTACTATTATGTATTAGGGACTATGGGAGTACAATGAATGTCAAGGGATACTACGATGTTTTTGGGGAAAAACACTTTTTTATTGTTAACATTAGCAGCTGTCGCTACCAGAAAGACTGAATAGTAGCTTAGCTTTCAAGCTAAGTATACAGGTTTAAAAGGAAGAAGTAGCTATTAGGAAATGTGCTAAGCCAGGGGTTCATGCTTTATCGATCATCAGCTGATAGCAGTGCTCAGTAAATATTTGTTAGATGAATGAATAAAAGGATGGAAGGAGGGATGATGGATGGATGGATGAAGTCTAAAAAATCAATGTTCCTGATGGGTGTGTATCAAAGGAAAAGAGGATGTAACTGTGGGAATAGGGAAAGGTGTGAGCTAAAGGGAAAATGAAAGGGTATTGAAAAGATGCCACCTAACTTTTGAGTTACAATCCTTCCTGTTCTATTGACTGAAGCCCTATTTTCACACTAAGCTAAAATATCTGGGAGCATATTAAAAGAATTTGAAAGCTCTTGATCTCACTGGTGGATTTCACCCTCACCTTCCTAGGGAACATTAGTGGCAAGACAAAAAGGCAGAGACTACTCCAAGAAGGTATTTCTGAATCCTTTTGGGGATCCAGAATCTAGGATAACATGGCTATAGGTTCGTGGCTATTGAGACCTATTTCCTGAGCTTTAAATTGGGACACATGGTCAGACCAAGTAATGTTTTCCCCTGATAGGTGAATGTGTTCATGTCCACAATCTCCAAAAACTGTATGTATGTGTGTGTGTGTGTGTGTGTGTGTGTGTGTATATATATATATATATATATATATATATATATATAAATAAAACATTGTTTTAGGGAATTTTCCCTCATTTAAAACTAATAAACTTCTTTGATGTTCATTGTATCTTAAACACTAAGAACTCATGGTTTCCATGAAGCTAAGAATTTTTTAAAATATAGAAAGATTTAGACATTCAATAAACTTCAGTAATCTGAAGGAATATGTACAATTTCATACTGCTGGATATGTTCCCCATCATCAGTACTAGGCCGGGTACTTAAAAAAAAAAGCACAGGTTAGGGCCAGGGAAATGAATTGACCTGTTCAGCCTTAGGGATGATGGCAGAGCATGGTATTAAGCAGATTTGACTGATAAAGTTATGAAATAGAATCTGTTCTTCGGGGATTCATGAATGCCAAGAGGCTAAAAGGAAGAATGACACATTCACTGGGATCAGAGCATGATTATTGCTTTTGCTTTGTAAATAAGCCAAGGCACTGATGCATTTGTTCAATGGGAAACTGGATCTTTGTGGGCGGACCCCAGGCACTATTGGTATCTATGAAAGGGAAAAGTGTACATATTTCATTTCTTTGATACGATAACAGAATATGGAAGGCTCCAGTGTCTACCAACATTCCCAGTGCCCACCAATATTCCTTTAGGCAACAAATAATTGTGGGACCCTATCTTGTGCCAAATGTGGCATACTGGTTATGAATTGGGCTGCTAATTGCCAGGTGAGCACTTCATAACCACCAGCCAGTTGGTCTCTTCCAGTGAAAAGTTACAGTCTGGGAAACCCACACTGGCAGTTCCACTCTGTCCTCCTATAGGTTTGCTATGAGTGCGGATCCTCTCGATGACGTGCAGTTTGGTTTGGGTTTTATCATGTACCAGATACTATTCTAGTCTTCTTGCTTACAAGATTGACCAAGCATGATCGAACAAGTGGTTGTTTTCATGGAACTCAATTTTAATGAGGAAACAATGAAAAATACATATATAATGCATTAGGTGAGAATAAATACCATGAGCAAAAATCACAGTAATACAAGAGGTTAAAGAGTGGTGTGGGATTTCCAGGGGTGGGTGGTGGTGGTGATATTTTAGCTAAGATAGAGGAAATCTTTCTAAGGAGGAGTACTTGAACAGAGACATGAATGAAGTGCAGGAATCAGCTATGCAAAATCTGAGGTTGAGAGGCACTAAACCAATAGGCCACACTGACATGCCCTAAAGCAGTGGGGAGCTTGGTGTATTCAAAGAACAGAAAATAAGCACCACAATGTTGTTATACCATTTTGAATTTTTTTTCAGGGGTAGGGGGTGATTTTAGCCTTCTGTTTTCCTATTGTCTCTATCATTATGTCCCCCCCATCTGAGAGAGAAAGGAAACAATCGCTACAGAGATCACCAGGGAATGCTGTTATAGTGCAGATCCTAATTCAGTCTGTCTAGGGTGGGGCCTGAGATTCGGTAGTTCTGTAATCTCCCAAGTGATTTTAATGCTGATGCTGCATTCCTTAAAACCACACTTTGATTGGCAAAGGATTTGGTGACCTATCTAGAAGACTCTAGAAGGCATAGGGTGCAGCCCAGGTAATCAATGATCTGAGTCTCAAACAAGTCAGAGAGGCTAACCATGATAACACACCTGCTTTTCATCTCAGCCTCAAATGGCATCCGTAAAAGGAACCTAGTACATGAAGACAGGATTTGAGTTTAGGGCTGGGGTGGGGGTCAAAATAGCAAGGATGTTGCCTTTAGTCTGCATGTTGCCCTGCAATGCATAGGAGGGCACAGCTGCCTAATTCAAAGAGAGCTTCTGAGGAAAATCTCCATGGAGTAATATATCTTGCTTTTATCAGTTTAGTCTTTATTGTGTTTCTCTCCACATCAATCCTATGAAAAATTACACAATCTGATTTTACTGTAGCCTGTTTGAATGGATAGGACAATGGAGAAATAATGTAGTCAAGAAGGTGGTCTCACTACTAAAAGAAGTTTATCTAAGACGTGTGTGGCAGAGAGAGGCAACCATTAAAAATGAAATTTGGGCAAGACGAAAAATCATTCAATACAAATGGTATATTGTTTATCAGAAATAGTTGTAATATACAGAAATATTTTCATTATGATTATGGGGATACAAATGTGACTTTCAAACATATTGTTCCACTATAACCAGCATATTGCATCACAAAAATTGTCCTTCCTAGAGAAAGACCCCTGATAAATGGAGACTGAATATTTAGTCTATCCAGATGCTACTGAACATCAGGTGTCTTGCTTCTCAGCAACTAAAACAGCGATTGAGGGTCACAATGTCCCTGAATTGGTGGGTTGATTGGTTGCCCCACCCCACCATGCACTGCCACTTTTATAAATGAAGCATTGTGCTTCATTGTGTTATTTCTGTCAAACCCCAACCCACTGCCATCAAGTCAATTCTGATGAACAGCGAACCTACATAGGGTTTCAGTCGTTGTATTTCTTTCCAGGAGCAGGAAACCTCATTTTGTTCTGTCTGAGTGGCTGTTGGGTTTGAACCATCTGCCCTAAAGTTATCAATCTAGTGCTTACCCCGCAGCACTACTAAGGCTCCCATTACTTGTATGTTATTCCATCTTTCCTTGATATTTCAGTTCATTTGGTCTGCAGCCCACAGTCTTTGGTTTTTTAGGGGTTTTGTCTGTACGTGATTGATTGCTATGAGGACGGCATGGTGAGGTGATGAAGACCTTGAGCGTTAGAGAGATTTAAATCCTGGCACTGTCACTGTGGGACTGTGGGAACTTCATTAATACCTTGCGTCAGTTTTCTCTTCTATAAAATGGGAAGAATAATAGTCCTGAACTTCATTGGTTTATTGTGAGTCACTGCATGTTCAACAGCACTCACCGTGATAGCATTATTGTGGACATTTGCTAAGCATCCAGACCAAGATTAGTTAGTCATCTTATTCATAATGTTACACTGTACACCATGCCATGGCAGCGCCTGTGTTTTCACCTCCTAGCCAGCTCACAATAGCATTTTAAGTCTGGAGGCCAGACTTTTTTCCCCCGATGAATTTATTGTTTCTGTGACGATGTTTGCCATCTTCGCTATACATTTGGTTTGCAAATGCAACTACCAAGAGGTGCATTATGTAGAAATGGAAACCCAAATTAGGAGACAGGGCCATCAAATAAGCAGGAGGTAATGAGGTGGGGCAAACAAAAAGAGCGTATTATCTCACTAATAATTAGCACTAATTCTAATAACCCCTATTTATCAAGTATCTAGTTCACTGTGTTAGACCATCCATGCCATCAGTTATTCTTCAAAGCAAGTCCTTGAATTAGAAAAGTGAATCTCATAAAAATGTAGTGACAGTTTTTCAAGTCAATCAACTAGAATGGAAACTGATCATTCTCCGATTGCAAGCACTGCATGGTCATATCTCAATTAAAAGAAGATTTAATATGAGTTTTGGTTGAAACCCTGAATTTGATTCACATCTCAATACTTCTGGTCACTAGCCAGGTGATGGCTTGCAGTTCAGAACCCATATTTGTGGAGAAAGACTCTCTGAATGTAGATCTAAAGCTTCTTTGCAGAAAACTTCATCTTCTGCCATCTTCACGCTGGCTGCTATTCCTGTCTCCCGAACCATAAGAGTTGACCATTTCAACTCAAGTTCCCTTGTCACTTTTTTAGGTGTTTTGTCTGTACAGTGAATCCTCTGTTTTCATGCCCTAGAGATTGCTCTCTTTTTCTTCAGATGTATGATAATGTATATCTGATTTTCATTCAATAAGAACAATCAAAATGTGAAAACAGTGCCTTCTTCCATCTGTTTCAGCACTTGCGCGGACCGTCCCATTTTAATTAGTAAGTAGTACTAAGAAGCAGTGGTCCAGAACTGAGAGAGAATGATCAGCACTGCTGGTTCCTGTCCAGATGTACTATAATGAGCATCCTGAACAGGAACAGGCATACTTCAGTGGAATTATAGTCTTGGCAGTGCTGGATTATTAAGCCACTAATAATCTTCCTAATTCTACTTCGCTAGGACCACTTCTATTTCTTACTTATTATGGAGTGTGTATATGATTGCCCAGGTGGTGAAGGGAAGGAACAGAGATGGGGATAATTCTGAACAGGAAGTTTTGTAACTGTACTTTACTTTATTGCCAAGAGTCCTTAATATTAGCATATATTTTGCCACCTGAATAATATGCGTCTTTAAGATTTTGATTACAGTTCCTCATCCTTTACTTTTCTTCCAATTTGAGCATCATTTGCAAACTAGGAACTGTTTTCAGTATTCTCATTCAAATAATTACATTCATATAAAAATCTGTTAATGAAATATTAGAGCTAAGAGTTTAATTGCTGAAATATCAACCCTCAGAGCTTGAAAATTCAGGTAAGGCTCCCTAGCAACAGGATCTATTATTAACACTATAAATATTATCTAATGAATTTTGAAATGAACAACCTAGTGTAGGTACTTTCAGGAGTATATATAAGGTTAAGGTGCTGTTTAAATATCAAATAGATTTTTAAAAAATAGCTTCTCTGTTCTTTCCGATTATTTTATTGCTTATCAAATTGTATGTTCATTTTTCTATCAGTTAATGAGAAAAGCCCCCATTTCTTTTGAAATATGACAGCATTTAGTGTCTATGCATCATATTACTGTCTTAGTCTTTTCTAAAGGGAAATGAAGCAAATTAGAAAAGCAAAATTAGAACACAAGCTTAATTTATAATGTACAAAAGCTACTATATGATGGTTCAAAAACTTGAATCTGTAAGGGTGGATGGCCCTTTGGAGGAAGGAATTGTAGACCTAATAAAATATTTTTGGAAGATTTTGATGTGATTGTGATGATGATTCTATCATAATTTCCATAAAAATATTACATATAAATTTTCTACAAAAGGAGAAATTACTCTAGTTCAGATTAATAAAAATGAGTGTAGAAAAGCATTGCAGGTTTTTAGTTGACACATCGTTAGTATCAAGGCAAAATTGATTGACTGTTGAAAGTGCTAGATACATGATTGAGAAACTGTAGAACTAGTATTGAGAAAATGATTTAGGACAGGATTAAAAAGCATTGCCATTTTTTTTTTACCTAAACCCTGTTGTCCATGAGACAAATGGCAAAACAAGGGCCTAGAATTTGGTCCCCTCATGTCTTGAGTAAGTGCTAAAGTACTAGCTCAAAGGTTGCCATTTTCAGCCCATCTAGGGTCTATCTGCTTCTGAAAGATCACAATTTAGAATATTCCATGGAGCAGTTCTACTCTGGGGTCATCAGGAGTTATCATCGTATTGGCACCACTTGCAATAACAGAGTGAAATGACTCTTTGCCCAAGAATACGCAACACAAGAGCAGGCAGCTTTGTCACAGAACAATGCCAGTGTCTACTCTTCCATAGCTAAGCACACATCGGAAGATGGATGGAGCATTAATTAGAAACAGGTTGTTTCTTTGTCACTATATTGGTTAATGTAGGGCATTCCAGACAAAAACACATGTTGGTTTGCCGAAGTTAGACTACAACTTCACAGCTTATATATGAGCATGTGTGGCTGGAGCCATTCCACTTACAGGATAGAGGATTCTGGACCAAGGCAACTCCAGAATAGGAATTTTAGCTGTGAGAACGCTACTGATACTAAAGGAAAGGGGTACAAGTAAACTCTGTAAGAGGAGGGATTTAGGTTAATCATAAGGAATAGTGCTTATTGATGAAGCAAAAATATTGAGCCATTATGTATCCTACAATTCTTTTTGGGACTGAGAATTTTAAGGAAATATATCATACTTGCTTTTTGGAAGGTCATGATTTAGCTGGAGAAGCAAGATATAATGCTTATGAGGTGTCGAAGAAAGCTATTGATGGAGTGGCAAAGGAAAGTTGTAAATAGGAAATCAGATGAGTACTTAGAAGGATCTCTTAGAAAAGAACTCTGAGGTTTAGTGACAGCATGGCAAAATGGAAATACCACGAACTGTGTAGTCAAACAGACATCTCAGCTTTCACACCTACCAGGTGTCTAGCTTGGCCAAGTTGTTTGTTTCTTCCTCTGTTAAACTAGGAGTACAATTCCTAACGAGCAGGGATCCAATAATGGATTCAAGGACATAGTGTTTAGGGCCGATGAGGTGATAAACATGTCCTAAATCTATTTTGGTGATGATTTAAGGAATTCATGTGACTATACTTAGTACTATTGAATTGTACACTTTCTTAATGGGTTAATTGTGTGGTATTTGAATGTTACAGAAAATACTGGTTAAAAAAAAACTAGTATAATTCACCATATAGAAAAGTAACTATTTGATCTTGCAATTCCATTCCTCAAGAGGCATGAAAACGTATGTCTCCAAAAAGACTACTTTATGAATGTTCATAATTCATAATATTGTCACACCGACAGATAGATAAGCAAAAAGTATATCAACTACCATTCCAAGTGGTATGGTATTATTTGGAAATAAATTGGAACCCAATACTAAAACATGGTACAGCATAGGTGAATCCCAAAACCATTTTGCTAAGGGAAGGAAGCCAGATACAAAAGGATAAATGGTGTGTGCTTCTGTTCTTTGAAACATCCAGAAAAGGCAAATTTACAGAAGCAGAATGGGGATTAGTGATTGCCAGGGCCTGAGGGTGAGAACAGGATGCTTTACAGATGGGATCATTTAGAGGGTGATGTAAATGTTTGAAAGTTTGAGTCTGGTGATGACGGTACAATTTGGTGAAATGACTCCTTTTAAAATGGGTAAAGTATATCTCTATATGACTATTTGAAACTTAATGGATTCAAATTGCCCTGTAATAGATGTTCAATAGAGGATGGATTTCATTATTGTGGAAGCTATCAAGGAAACTTTCAAGGTGGGCAGTTCAAAAACAATCAGTCCCTCCTTGGGAGAAACATGGAGCTTTCTACTCCTGCCCGTAAAGCGTGACAGGCTCTTTAACCCCTGGGAAGTTCTACCCTGCCCTATAAGGTTGCTACGATTCACCATTGACTCAATAGCAGTGATAGAGCTGATGAGAATATTAAATTTGTACCCAGTAATATTCGGAGATAAGACAGTGTTGCAATTATACGCGGGATAGTCAAGGTTGGTAGCGTATTACTGACACAGAATTGCTGAACAGACAGAAATGAAGACGTTTGAAAGAAGCCCACCATGATAACAGTAGTGTTCACCTAAGAAGCCCACCATGATAACAGTAGTGTTCACATAAGAAATGTCTTATGTCAGGAGCAATAGGGTTTACAATGCTGTGAGTAGAGCTATTCCGGCGGTAGCTGTCTGGTCCTGATCCAAAGCATTTAAAAGTTGAGCTGAGAAGAGCTATGTCAGAATATGGTTTGATGTGGCATGGCTTAATGGACACCGGCCTAAGCAGTGATGTATGTAGGATTAAGGCTGTTTTGGAGCAAGTGGGCTGTGTGAATCCAGTGGGAGAAGCTAGGTCCAAGGTGATCAGCTTCGGAGCAGTAAAGACAGTGCTGTGGAGCCATCCGGATTGGGGAGTGTGTGGGGGGTGGGGGGGGCATAGGAGTGATCGACCTGGACATCTTTCCTCTAGCTGCTTGTGGGGTGACAGATGCCCTGACTGCTCTGCCTTCCGGTTTTAGGAGTCATTCAAGTAAGCAGCCGCCAGTATTATGCTCTCCAGCTTTCCACAGGATTCAGTGAGGTTTCTGGGAGAGACATCTCCACATGTCTCCTTAACGTTGTCTAGAATTTTAAGGATTTCCCACCCAACTTGCATCAAATCCTTACAGTGTTGACTTCATCTAAGTGATAAGACCCTGACCTTTTCAGAAATCCCTGTGATGTCAATCCGCATTCTGCTAAATTTCACCTGACAGGGTAAGACTGAAACTTTATAAGCTAGTTTGTTAAGCATCTCAGTAATCTGCTCCAGCTAAGCCCTGGGGTGATTAGATCTGGTGTGCGGTGTCCTTTGATTTGGAAGGAACTTATTACGTGTTTGACCATTGACTAATGAAGTAAAAATGCAGTCAGTAGGGCTTGGAGCGATTAAACTGGATAGGACCCTTGGCAGCCATTAGTCCCTTCTGCCCATTATCCAGACTGTGATTTATTTTCAGAATGATGAGTGTTCATTTTCTCACCCACATACCTACCGTATTTCAGGAAAAAAACAGTGCTGACAATCAGCAGAGAAGGAGATGAAAGATATTCCTGGTAACTCCTATTTTGAGTCCTAATCACCACTATATATATGGGGGGTAGGGGCTGGGAGGGCAAAGTGCTCATAAAGGATTATTGTGGTGAAAGCCAATTTTCCCCCAAATGGCCTTCCTGATATGTAAATTAAAATACTATGCTATCATTTTTGATAATATAAACATAAAAGATCAAGGAAATTGAAATTGCATTTTTATTTTTTCAGGTGCACTTTATGATTGGCCATAACAGCAAAGTAAGTATACAATATTTTTAAGTTGATTATCCATTACATTTTAGAATGCTTTTTATCTTTTCTTCATCAATGTATCTCATTTCCCCAAAGTCCGGAGCTACTAGAGTTCACATGCTTGAAGAAATGGGCTTAGTTTTGTCTTTACTGCTGGTCTCAATATTTTCAAGGGTCATCAAATTTCTCTCTGTTAAAACTCACCACCATTCCTACATAGATTGTGGAGTGGGTGGAGGATGGACAGCAGGCGACATGCTATGTCTCCTCGCCTTTACTTGAGTGGCTCCATGTGAGGCACAAAGTTCCACCTGGAATAGTCGATGCCTTTGCAGAATAGGACGTCATGAATCCCTACAGAGACTTGTTTGCAATGAAGAATTTGATTGTTGAGGTGTGTTTTTTTTAATTTTCCCATTTCGATCAACTATGAATTTGTCATGCCAGACAATCATCTAAGAAGTTCCTTTCTAGAGATAACTCGTCAATGTGATCAATAAGGCAAATGGCCAACCTATCCCTTTTGAACAGAAATAAGTACATCACACAGCGTTACTTTGTGATCATAATATAACATTCATGATGTTCAAAAATCAGCAGAGTGCCATGGAAGGTTCTGTCAGCCCCGGAAGAATGATCAGTGCAGTCTTGTAGTTCTTTTCCAACTTTCTGCAGTGTCCTGATTCATTACAGCCCCTCAAAATGTTGACTACTACCACCACAAATCTTGTTTCTAGACAATCCCTGATATGGGTAATTCAGACACAAATCAAGCCTAACCCGTTGCCTGGAATTCCATTCTAACTCATAGTGACCCTATAGAGACTAGGATTGCCTCATTGGGTTTCCAAGACTAAATCTTTTCTGAGGCAGACGGCCCCCTCTTTCTCTCTTGGGTGATGGGTGGGTTGAAACTTAATACTATGAGGTATGCATCAGTGTACCTAACCACTGTGAAATTTATTCATCAAGAATTTCATTTTCTTAAAAGTGAACTGAGAAGTTATTTGATTGATAACACAAAGCAACTCTTTGTATCTTGGTGCCCAATAGATACTCTTATAAATTACAGACAAATTACAATAGATGGCAATTCCTGCATGGCTGCCACTGATAGATAAATCTATGCCATATTATTCAGGCTTTTATTGTCTCTTAAAACATCATCAGATTGATTTTACAGTAGCAAGGATATAAAATAAAGACACAAGATACCTTTCCAATAAAGGAGAAGTGAACCAGCCTTCTTTGTGCCTGAGAATTCCAGTGTCGAAGTGGAATAACATCTACATGCACCTTCTTGTTTCTGAACAAGAACTGTGTATTTGTTTCTCACTTCACTTGTAAAATGCCCAACCAGTTTTTTGTAGAAAAAAAAAAGCCCTGAGAGAGAACTCAATATTTCAGACCCGATTCGGTCACTAGCAAGCTGTATGACTTGACATGAGTCATTCGGGTGCTCTGTGCCTTGATTTCCGCATCTATAAAATTAGAGGGTTAGATTAAATGCCCTTCAAGATCCCCTTTTGCATTAGTATCCTATAGTTTAATATGATAAATGCACATAATACCATCTGTGCTGTATTTATAATTAAGCACCAGCTTTATGTGACCTGGTAGCAATATCTGAATATAGAACTAGCAACAATTTGGAGGTGAAAATAGAGAATGTGGCTACTGAGGCAAGATGATAATAATAACCACTATTTGTGTATTAATAATTCACTAAAGCAATAACTTTGGAACACCTAGATTGGTGCTAGGCACTGAAGATGCAGTGATAAAAATGAAATATTTCCTTTTTCTTCACACAAACCAGTGAAAGACATAGATCTATAATGTGGAAAAGTCTTAATTAAAGTGAATGCTTAGGGAAGGGACTGGTAATTGAGTTGTCTTAAAATTAAGTAGCACAGCTATCTTTTATTTCAGTCATTGTGGCTGAAATGTTTTATAAAACTGTACTCCATTTTACTACCTTAATAAGTACAGTTTAGTGAACATAATTGTGTTTTACTGTAGCTAATTGAACATGTTTTTCAGGGTTTCAAGTTCAACATTCTAAAATCAGTGCCGGCAAAGAGAGGGGTTGGGATATATCTATATTGACACAAGACCAGCTCTTGGGAAACGAGTTTCTTTGTCTTTCAGAAAAATCCAAGACATTGGCTTTCTTAGTCACTACTTTTCTTTTCCTCATGAAAGCTGAGAATAGAACATGAAATACTACGTTCCATTAGTTGAGCTATATTTAATTATGATTTTGCCATATATCAAATCCTAATTCATAACCTCGGGCTGCGGTTTGTTTTGAGGTAAGTAGTGGGTTCAGGTTCAGATGCCACATTTAATACAGGGCTTGGTCTAGTGACAAGAGAATACCGAGGGAGGGTGAAGGATATAATCCTACAATATAGTTAAGGGAATTTATGACCCTTATAGTGAAAACAAAAACAAGCATAAGATAGAACTCTTTCAGTATTGTTGAAGAGCAAGTAAAATAGCCAGTTTGGAAGGGATCTACAAGATCATCTAATCCAATCTCTATCCATATAATATCCATTCATACGTTATTCCTTCCTAGCATCCCATTGGATGAATGGGAACAGCTGGCGAGCTTCTGAAGTGGTTTAGACCTTCGATGGGCGCCTTTGTTGGCACTGAGCTCACAAAACCCCACCCACTGGCTTGAGCCGTATAGAATAGTTCCGATTCCCTGTCAAACCCCATCTCTCAGATATTTGAAAACAGTTATTCTGTTTTACTTGAATCTTGTTTTTGATCCCCTCAGCCATAGCAAGGAGACTTATTCTCCAGAAGGTGGAGCTAGCATCAAGATCACGCTCCTGCTTAAATAATGTTGGCACTTGGTTGCCACAAAGATAAGAGACAAGTTCCTTATCATGGCAGGATTGTGCCTACCCTTGACTTTGATTTTTCATTATTCCTCCCATGCATGCCACTATAAGCTTGTAGCTACTTCATCAACAAGTTAGGTCTTCGTCTTCCCTCTATTCCTTGCTTTGTTGGTGGTTTTTCCCCATTGTGGGATACCCTCCTTTCCATCCTGAGACCAGTGCACAGTCAGTAAGTCTTCAAGAGCTAGGGCTACTTTTACTCTATTTAAACATTCCTAGATGCCACTTTGTGCCTATGCTCTTCCCTCTGAAAACAAATCCCTAATAGGTTCTTAAATTCAAAGCCAGTTCTTCCATTAACTCATCAATAGCATATTAACGTGCTTAGTCTTTATGTATTTGCTCACCTAGAATGTGGACTCTTGAGATTAAATACAGTGCCATCATATCACTTTCCTCTAGCTTTAACATGGGAGCTCTGGTAGCGTAGTGGTTTCACCACCAGCTGCGTGCGGCGCAGGAGTGAAATGGCGCATTCTGCTCTTGTGAAGGGTTACAGTCTCAGAAACACACAAAGGTCGTTCTACCCTGTCCTGTAGGGTTGCTGTGAATCAGAAATGGTTTCATGACATTGTTTTTCAGTTTGAGGTTTAACATCATTGAAAAAGCATGTACAAAATGATATGTAAAACATTTTTTGTTTCTCTTGAACATAAATCTTTTTCAGAAATTTCAAGGGATGTTGCCTAATTTTACCATTCTGAAATATGATTGACCTTTTATTCCATCTATCCATAATGATTTTGTGAGCGTTCCACCCATCTTTCTTCCTCTGATGATGAAGAAGCTGAGTCCTTTTTGCCTATTCCATATTCCACTAAATTATGTTTTTCTCAGAATCTTTTCTAGATCTTTCATGAATCTGAATTTAACGCAGGCAGCGTTTTCCACGGCCACTTATAGCATCATTCATGCCAGGTGAACATTTTAAACATTTTCCCACCTCCATCACCCTCTTCTCATGATTCTCCCATGTCTCCCCCATGACAGCTTCCCGCACTCACAGATTTCTGAAAGTGGTTATTTCCAAGCCAGTGGCCAATTATTAACTTGTCTTTCTTTACTCAACAATGCAAATGCATACATTTTGCTGTAATATTGGTACATAGTCTTGAACATATGTCTTTTTGAACTCTGGCAGGCCAAATTCTGAAAATTCTTAGTCTAAGTTATAGATAACTTCAGGATATTTCTAAGCCAAGGTTTATTCTTTCAGAAAGAAGCAAGAGGTTGATGCTTGGGATATAGATAACTTCAGGATATTTCTTAGCCAAGGTTTATTCTTTCAGAAAGAAGCAAGAGGTTGATGCTTGGGAAAAGTATAGATGGTTGGATGGGGATTTCAAGTAAATTCCTCGAGGTAAACCTTTGAAAACAAAAAAAACCCTCTTCTTAAAATAAATGTAAGACAACAAAAATAAAACTTCCTAAGATAAACCACTTCAACCTCTAGTAGGTCTAAGAAAGCCATGACCTGCTACATAGTTCAGACATGGTAAAATTTGCCCGCCATACCAGTCGTCTTTGAATGAGCATGCCTTTTGATGATTGAACTTGAATGACTGAGAGACCAGATAAGTGAAACCATAGATCAACTGGAACCTACAAAGTGATGAGCACAGATGAATGCTTTTCAAAATTGAGGGGAGCAATAGGAAAAACTTTCATTCGATAAACTATATATTTCCCCTTTGCTGTCAACAAATAGCATTTTAAAATCTTTCCCCTTGAGTTCCTGGTAAAATTTTCCTCACTCGGAGCACTTCAATATCCTAAACTGAAATCTACTTGAGCACCAACGCCGTTTGGGGAAGAAATGCTCTAAAATGCTCGGGAAGCTTCTAGAGTTGCTGGAAGTTGATGAGATTACCTGTCTCTCCCCTGCCCCACTACCCCCTTACTTGGAGTCTAAGGACAATTAACCCGTTCTTTGGGGGCTGGGATGTTGAGGCAAGAAAGAGGTGTTACTATTTGCTGTGAGCTCCACAAACCCATCTTCTGTCCTAGTGAGAGAACTAAGCATTGATGTTCCAAGTGACCATTTCCATCTCTGAGAGAAATAGCACAGAAAATGAATCAATGACACCCTCAAATCCTTACCTATAAATATATGTTTGCGCCTTGCACTTCTTTCTCATGCCAGATATTTCCTATACTTGGTCTCAATAACTCCATGACGCTCAAATGTGGAACTTGAATTTATAACGAGGAGGCGCCATTTTCATTTGAAGTAATCCCCTTTGCAGAAAGTCCTACCCTGGGTTCCCGGGCCCATCCCTGTCCTGCGATCTTGTATAGCCCTTGATACTCTTTCACAAGCACTGCATTTTTTTGGCCACAAGTTCCTTTTCTGCTTCATCTGGCACTTGTTTTGTTAAAAAGCAGATCTTAAAAAAAAAAAGGATTGTGTGAGAGTCTACCAAATTGAACTAATGTTTTGTTTTGCTTTCAAACTAAGTTAAAATCAACCAACAAGAGAACTTGTGAAGTGATTAGACCGAGAAAGAATGCTCTCTTGTGGTTTTTAAATATTTTATTTGCTGAATGTAAAGATCTCAACATTATTTGGACGGAATTTGTAGCAAAATATTTACTTTAATTCACCAAGTCCAATAATGGCTCATTTACATGCTTTGTTATTCCCTTTGGGGGGAAATTCGTGTAAGATCAACATAATAGTTCTATAATTGTAGTGCGGGTTCAATCTAAAGCCCACTACTTTTAGAGAGGACAGAAGCGAGGCCTGGAGAGGATGGATGGGAGCAGGTCTTATATAATGGGGGTATTTTCCTACTTCAGTGAACTTTCCAATACAGCAAGATGCCCTCTTTGCCAAATGCCCTTCGGGGATTGTGACTCAAGGCAACCATAAGGAAGAAGGTTTTTGCACGAATGCCACTCATTTTCTGTTTCCTTTCATTAGCCTAAGTAGCTCAGGATCATGCATGTTATGGGGAGAGACTATGGGCTAGAAGCCAATAGTAGGTGAAACTGGGGAAGATAGGCCCAGGTAAGTGAGTAGCAGAGAAAAGCTGACCCAGACAGAACTAGAGCCAAGGAATAGTCTTAATCCTGTGGGAATCCCCCCTGCATTCTTTAGTTTCCAGCATTCTTGACAAGTGACCCTGCCACATACATTCAAGAATGACACAACTTCATGCCTTGTAACCATTCTAGTAACTTTCTTCTGAATGGTTGGTGAACGACCTTTAAAAAGCCCCAATGCACCGCCATGAGTTCACACTGACCATAGTGAGCTGTAGGGCAAAGCAGGACTGCCCCGGTGTGTTTCCGAGACAAACGCTTTTAGGGACCAGAAAGTCTTGTCTCTCTCCTACGGAGTGGCCAGGGAGCCCACAAGTAAGCACTGTATGTCTGGGATGGCTAGCACCGCCCACATCAGATCAAGAGGATCACTTTTCTCTTTCTAAAGTCCACATTTCCCTTCACACGTCCTTTGTTTGCCTTCCATTTTTATCAGTTAGTTCCACTTGCTGTCCCATCGTGTATCCAGCCAACTCCTATCTGTTGTTACAAAGGTACATACGCTATGATTAAGCTAATTACTCTCACTTTGTATTTATATCGTTGAGATACTTTAAAATCCAAGTACAGAACTTTATATACCTGTCTGTGACTTTGGAACGTCCGGCTTTTATTAATGAACCGTTCCGCTATTCCCACTCCCTCCGTGTTAGCTCAAATACCGCACCTCCTCCTCCATGGCCTCGATAACATTTTTAAACAAACAAATAAAAAACCCAGAGTCACTGCCGTCAAGTCAATGTGACTCAGAGTGAATCTGTTGGTCAGGGTAAAACTGCCCCTGTGGGTTTCTGAGATTGTAACACTTGAAGGGAGTAGAAAGCCCCATCGTTCTCCCAAAGAGCTGCTGATGGCTTCGAACTGCTGACCTTTCAGTTCGCAGCCCAACACGTAGCCACGATACAGAGCAAAGGAGGTCTCTAGAGACAGGTTAATCAGCCACCACAGTATGGCTGCTTTTTTAAAATTCATGTCAACTTAAGGGCGCCATCATTTATTTTGTGTCTTTTGAAATGTTGACTCGATAGTATAGTCGAAAGACTTGGCAAAATGCCTTTCTGCCTATGAAACTCATTTCTCTGCCCTGTCAATTTAGTCACACTGCACAAAAGAGAATGGAAGTTTGTCTGTCTGGACCTATTCAGAGCATGCCTCTGCTATCTTTGGCTACTGGCTGTTTCTTGCTCTTGCCCTTTGGTGAGGACCCTTTCCGTCAGGACTCTTTCAGGAGGGCCCAGTAACACAAGTGTTTTTGGAAGCTGCCTCTTCATGAAACCCAGGCTTCAATTCTTTCTGAGGCATGATTCTGTTATTTTTCTTACTCCCAAAATAAATTTCCTTGACAATAAAGACAGCTGCAAAATAAGCCTGATTTACTTAAATTGCTGCCATGACTTGTGTGACAATTATCCTTACACCACTGGTTTTATCGACGTTCTTCTTCACTCATTGTGAATTTTGAGTTAGATCACACCACAAAGCAAGCCTCCAACTCTGCTCTTTTTCACCTTCTGCTATTTCCCCATTGGTACTGCAATGGTTTGCAAGCCCGATTCCTGGTTAGCGGTGGTGCTGGTGCTGGTGCTGGTGTGACCCTGTATAACAAACTATGTGCTATGCAGAATTTTTTTGTTTATAATCTATGAGTAGATAAAAGGATAACAACAACAAATTCACTGCCATTGAGTTGATTTTGACTCACGGTGACTCTAGAGAACATAATAGAACTGGCCTTGTGGGTTCCCGAGGCTGTAATTTGTCCCTGGGCAGAAAGCCTTGTCTTTTCCCACGGAGTGGCTGGTGGGTTCAAACAGCTGACCTTGTGGTTGGCAGCTGGACATACAAGCCACTAGGCCACCAGGGCTCTTTACAAGTAGATCACCAGCCCTTTTCTTCTGCAGTGCCCCTGGGGGAGTTCACACATCTTTTCTGTTGGCATCCAATCGCCAATGGTGTGTCACACAGACTCCTCATTCAAACCCTAATCTTGACTGTATGCAAACTTATTTTCATATTTTGAATCACTTAACAGAAAATAAAACTGACTTTGTTTTAAAAAAAATGAAGCCCAGCCTTAGTCGTATGAAAAATTCTCCCTTTCTCTATTATCACTATTATTAGAAGGATGATGATCATGATGATGACCATCAAAGCCAAACCAAACCCAAACTCATTGCCATCCAATTGTTTCACGCTCGTAGCAACCAGGTAGAGGAGGATAGAACTGCCTTTGTGGGTTTCTGAGACTGCCACTCTCTACAGGAATAGAAAGCCTCCTTTCTCCTGAGGAGCCATTGGTGGTTACTTGAACTGTTGACCTTGAGGTTAGCAGCCAATGAGTAAGCACAATGCTACTAGAGCTCCTGAAGATGGCAGTAACAACAACAAAATATTATGCTCACTAATAAGAGACAGGCACTATTGGAAGTGCACTGTGTAGCCTCTTGATTTCGACAACTCTTTGAGATAGACTGTATTAAATCTCCATTTTACATATCATCACATAAATGGTCCATAGAATACATAAGGTTTAGAATCCTGGCTAACATTTCCTTGTTAATAGGTGGCAGAGCTGGTGGTCCTGTGTTTTGCTTTTAGAGCCAGGGCTTTAAAAGCTTCCCTTTCTTGTTTAAGCACACAGGGTTCGCCTGAAAAGACTTGGATTCTTCAGGGAATTAGGATGCGCTCTCCAAACATCATGTAGGCAATCTTGTGGGGTATACAGAATGAACTTTTGCCAAGCCTCATGTCCTCCACTGCACATTTAACTGCCCTGACCACTTCTTGCCAATTTCTGGATTTCCCCTGCTTGCATGCTAACCTAAGCTCTTTATCAAAATTATAAGGTTCTCACAACCCAGAAAATCCACCGCTTTGGGAGTCACTTCTCACTCAAAGAGACCCTTGAAAACAGGGTATAACTGCCTCTGTGGGAGTCTGAGTCTGTGCATCTTCCCAAGAGTAGAAAGCTTCATTTTTCTCCCAAGGAGCAGCTGGTGGTTTTGAACTGCTGGCCTTGTGTTTAGCATCCCTATGCATAACTCACTCTGCCACCAGGGGCCATGTCATCATCAGTCATTCTACACTTCATTCACCATAGCGAAGTACAGCTCTAGGGACAACATAGGGGTGTGTTTAAACCTTGTAGAATGAAATATGTGAAAAACTCTGATTTTCATTTCTTTAAGAAAAGATTGTAAATTATACGTACTTGGGACATATCACGAGGAAAGGCCAGACCCTGGAGAGGGACACCATAATTGTTAGGAGGTGACTGAAAAAGAAGGCAATCCTCTAGATGGGTTGACACTGTGGCTGCAACACTGGGCTCGAACATAACCATTGTGAGGATGGAGCTGGATGGAGTACGTTGTATTTTGGTCTGCTGTGAGTTGGACCCAACTCAGCGGCCCTTTGAACAGAGGAGCTACGTGTGTATGTGCATGTGCACAAGCACGAACTGACATGCCTTCTCAGGTGAAATCGGTATAGTGAGAGAGGACACAGAGCTAGGTACCCAGTGACTAGGTGGTAAATTAATAAATGAGGCAGAGAAGGGAATAGCGTTTTGTGGCAATATGATCCATGTTCCTACTTTCTGCCAAATATATTCTCATTTGAACCATTAACTAATTGCTGTAGTGCATTAAGGTCTCTTATTCAGAGTTGAGTTGTAGTAATTATGCCAACAGTTTACAATCCTCCTTCATTCCAAGTTGAATTGCAAACATGATTTTGGTTCTTTCTGTATATATAGATGTGTATATATCTCTATATAGCTATAGGTATATGGATATAGAGATATACATATCAGTGTGTATCTATATACACATATGGTTTCCAAGTAGAGATTTATTTATTATGTTTTTTTTAATTTGAGTTAACAGCTTAACTCCTTGTATTTTTAAGCTAGGTGAGTATGGTTTATTATCTTAGGATCTGCGTAAATCTTGAGGAGCAAATTGATTCAAACCTATTAAAATTTAATATCTGACTTTAGACAAATCCTTTCATAACAAAAACTAAGTAGAGAACATATGATGGCTTAGGTCTTATATATATAATTATATGGTTCCCAGAGGGGAGTTATAATTGAATTATAAGCTGCCTCTTGAGTATTCTAGCCAGTGTTTAGAGAACCAAGAAGCACAGCTGAGCAATGTTTTTTTCTCCAGCTAGAATGTGAACAAGACACCCTATAATTCAATTATAACTAGCCTTCAGGAACCATCTCATGATATTATAATGTAGTTTGGGGAAACTGAATATTTTTCAGCATCTTGTATATGTTCAAAATGATTCAATCCTTTTACTTTGCTTCTCACCTTTCCTGAACACAAAGGGCATGGGTCGCTTGTTGTGACTTTCTTCCCTGTACTTTTGGAAAGCTTTCCAGACACATTATTAGCTTCAACTGCCTTTTCCCATGTACTGTCCCTTGATTGTAGGTCTATTTGTACACACATACGCAGAACGTAAACTCTTGGTCCTTTGTTTGCATACTCTAAGTTGATGGGATTTGACTTGGATAGACTCGGATCGGTCAAATATCTTCTAACACTAACATTCATAGCTTTTGGGCAGTGAGAGCATCTTGTAATAGCCAGGGCCCGAGTCTGCAGACTCTGGGTAATTCTTCAGGGACATGAGCGGAAATTGGGAAGGTGACACTTAAACCCCAAAGCTTTTGCATAGTTCAATATTGTCATGAACATAATATATAAAAGTAGAAATTTTTATTTGTTGCAAACTTGTCCCCAGAAATACACTTTTGGAATAGGAAATTGGTGTGTTTAAATCTCTTTCCCAGAGAACTTTTTCTCAATCTTTCCCTTTCGTATATGGCCAGTGTTCAAAAGTGCTTCACAGAAAACTCATTCCATCTATTTTTCCATCCCATCTTACTGTCTTTGTAAATGTTTTCTCTGAATAGCTTGTCGTTATGTTAGCTACCTTATTTTTTTATTACAACTAGACTTTCAAGGAAAAGAATGAATGCATACATATGTGCATGTAGGCTTATAGCAGCACGACTTATAATATCCTTAAAGTGGGAACAACTCAAATGTACATTAAGGTTGCGTGGAGACATAAAACGTGGTCTATACATATATTCCATTACTGACACATGCTGCAGTGTGGATTCACCTTGAAAACATTATGCCAAGTGAAATAAGCCAGTCACAAAGACCACATGTTAAATGATTCCATTTATATGAAAGGTCTAGAAAGTAGATGAAGGGAGGGGTGGGAAATGGGTGCAGGGTTTCTTTCTGAGGTAATGATAATGTTCTACAATTATGTCGGATGATGGTGGTACAGCTCTGCGAACACATGAGAAACGAGTCAGTTGTACATTTTACAAAGGTGACTTGTGTGGCAGGTGCCTTGGGTCTGAAGAAAGTCGTTACAAAAAGCGAGTACAAAGGAAAGGCCTCAGACCGAAAGAAGAGTCTCATTTGCACTGTTCAGCTCCCTCTTCACCCCTATTCCCATCTGCCCTCGCTCCCAGGGCCACTCCTATATGGTAACTCCTCTTCTGGTTCCCTTTTATCCAGAAACACTGTTCTGCCTCTTGTTTTTTCACCCAATGAGTGAAATGTTTCTGTAGCAACTTATATATGCTTTTGTCATTCTTTTGAACAGTGATCTAGTATCCCTTTTATGTGGCTATATCAAGTTATTTAATCTCTTCCTTCTTACCAAATCTCATAAAAATACTGTGTGCACAAGACAGTATGAACTTACCACTGTAAGATAGATGATTAGACATAAGGCTGTTTAGTTGACAATAATGTAAATTTATTTAGAGTTAGGCATTCCTACATTGTCCTGTCTAACAGTTGGCTTAGGTGATACTCCTCTCGACAGTCTTCAAAGTGCTATTTCTCCCCACCGACACTGGATGGGAGCAAACATTTTCATCTCTGTCAATCAGAAGAGTGCAATGGTGTCTCATATGAGTTTGTTCCTTTTCATTGTGATTGCATTTATTTCTTCCCACAGCCCCTCTATTCTCTGAATTGTTCGGTGTGCTTTGTTCCCATTTTGATTCAGTTCCTGGTGTTTTAATATTGGGTTTTATGATCTCTTCCAAATATTAAGCCCCTTGTCTGTTGAATTCTACCAAGACCCTCCACTTTATCTTTTGATTTCAACATGTGTTTATGGTACTTTGGGAATGGATGCTTTTGCTAAGTTATTCATTTCCTTGCTTTCAAATAGATGGAAATGTACAATGGAATATGTCGTCCAAACTGAAATCACATCTTTCTATGACTTCAATTTTTGACAAATCTATGAAGTCCCTCGGAGGGAAACCCTAAAATTTCCAATGATGTCCAGACTCCATCGATTGTTGTGCTCCCGGATATCAAATATACCATTCTTCTCATCCTGAAGTTTTTTCTTGGATAATGAAGTGTTCAGTTGTTTATTTTTTAATTAGTCACAGTGTGATCAATAAAAACATGATAACACTGAACAGATTTTAGATCTTTCCACCTTTGCCAGGGCATTCACACTTCACTCAATACACCAGCTGCCATAGGGCCTTCATCAGTTGCTAGTTTAACTCTATGGCTGCTTTCTCATAAGGGTCTTTACAATGCAAGATTTTAACATGCGGACAAAATGACACACAAAATGGTTTGATTTAGAAAATCCAATTAAACACACAAAAAGACCTGACTTCAGGGTATTTTGGTTGTTGCAGTGGTTAGCTGCCTTCCAATTGGTCCCTGACTCTGGCAGCCCCAGGCCCAATGGATGTATCTGCCACCAGAGCCTGTTTCAGCTCTGCTGCATTCATAATCAGTTATTGTTCCCACCATTGTGCTTCATGCAGTTTTCTTTGGCTGATTTTTGGAAGTAAATTGCCAAGCCTTTCTTTATAGTCCATCTTCGTCTGGAAGCTCTACTGAAACAGCCTCATAGCAACATGCAAGCCTCCTCTCTGATGGATAGGTGGCGGCCATGACTTTGGAAGACCTTGTTCAGGAATCAAACCTGGTACTTAGGTGTTAGGTTTAAAGACTGCTATCCTTTCTTCTTCTCTCCATCCCTCTCTCTCTGCCCTCCTCTTTGCTCCCCCCCCACACTATATCTATTGCCCTCTTTTCCTGCCTTCCTTTCTCCCAATTGCCTTCCTTCCCTTATTCCAACCTTCCTCCACTTCCTCCCTCCAGTCAGTCATTTAAATGTTCAGTTAGTCATTTCAAACCAGATATATAGGGTTGAAGGAGAAATTCCTTCATGCTTCTTCTCAACTTTTTATTCCCACATTCCTGACGGTATACTGTTTCATTGTATATTTTCTTGAATATTCTATGGGAATATCAATACGTGTGTGTAATAAAATAACTTTCCTTTCAGGAATATATGAATACAAATGAGTGTGAACCCCTTAGACAAATTTATCGCAGGCCGTATCATCCCAATGATATCACTGTTAACGTCTTCCTTAGGATCTTTATTTTCTGGGTGTTGCTGTTTGATTCCAGGAATTATCATTAAATCTTCTAACTGGTAGTCTTAAAAAATTATTGTGAAGGTGCATTTGAATTATCAGTAACAGTCAAAATTCATTTGGGGTCCAATCTGTTGCATATATATATTCTAAATATATTAGAATTTTGGGGAAAACCTTTAGAACAGTCAAAACTCATGGCTTTAAGCAGCTCATAAACGAACAAACACTGAAGTAAATTGTGCATTAAAATTTTCCAAAAAACCATTGTGCATAATTACCACATTATTTCTGGCATTACAAGGTGATTACCAGGGCATTACACGTCCCCTGCATGGGTGAATTCTGCTGTGCTTATTTTTTCATTGAAGAGTTCTGCTTGTGCTGCTTACAAAGTATGTCTCAGTTAGGCACTTCCAAGAGGAACAGTTCTCAACCTGGGAGTCGCAACCCCTTTAGGGGTCGAAGGACCCTTTCAAAGGGATCACCTAATACATCCTACATTTCAGATATTTACATGACGATTCATAACATTAGCAAAATGACGGCTATAAAGTAACAACAAAAATAATTTGATGATTGGGGGTCACCACAGCATCAGGTGCTGTATTAAAGGGTCACGGCATTAGGAAGGTGGAGAACCGCCAGCCTAGAGCCTTGGAATCATCATTGTGGGCAAGTGGCGTGGTGCATCCAGCAGAGAGTTTTGCTTTGGGCAGTACCCTTCAGGGGGAGAATGGCAGGCTATGAAGTCAAGAAGAGCCTCCTGGAATTGTTTTTCTGGAAGTTTTGATGATTGAGTGTTGTGCAATGGCTCCACTAAAAGAAAAATAGTTTTTTGAAAGATGCCTGATTGCAACTGACCTGTTTCTAGAACAGATTTGTTGCTTCCGCTCAGCTTAATGTCTCATCTTTTCAGAGAAGCCAGATAGATACCTTTCTGACATTCTCTCTCACCACTCACATTTGAAAGACAGATTTTTAAGTTTTCAAAAGTTGTTATTTAATGAAATCATGATTGTGTCTCAAGGTTCAAGAATTTCATGCTTGAGGATAGCTCTTATTTCCCTAGACTTCGATGGCCAGTATGGGAATTTAGAATTTAATGAGTGAAGGACATGATATTCATTTAGAGTTTAGATAATAACCTTGGTACAAGTATTACTCTTTTCCCCATTTTATTTCATATGCAAACACTGGATGCAACAGAACTAGGAAAAAAATTGCACTATGATTGTAAAGAGCCTTTGTGGTTCTGTGTGGGGCATGAAAGAAAGTAATTATAAGAACTATTCAACAAAAGCGGGGAAAAAAAAAAAGCGAACCTTGGTTTCCATGCATGATAAGGTAGATGGAATTGGCCAATAATTTGAATTCTATCCTACCACAATTCTGAAATAAATGAGGAATGTGTTGTAGAATAATTGCATATTTCCTTCAAATTTTCCCCCTTAGATATAGTATGTGATCAGGTGACCTGATGTTGATTAACTTTTGGTCTTAACTACATAGTTGTTCAAATTAACATAAACCCTTTGTCAAGCAGCCCTGCTTTTTATATAATAAGGATTTTCATGCACCTGGTCACTTGAGCCATGGTGGCATAGCGGATTACACTTGGACCTGCTAATCACAAAGTCAGCAGTTTGAACACGCTAGCTGCTACAAGGTTGAAGGTTTACATCCAGTGAAGATTGTCAGCCTCAAAAATCCACAAGGGCAGTTCTATTCTGTAGTATAGAGTCGCTATGAGTTGAAGTAGACTCAATGACATTGAGCTTGAAGTCTGTTTTTTTTTTTTCCTTCTTGGAACGTGACTTATCACTGCAAAGGTATGGGTAAAGATAGACGGAAATGTCTTAAATTGATTTTATTCAATTCATATTGAGAAGCCTTTTATTCCATCATTAAAAAAAAAAGTTTTGATTCCCTCCTTTGTGCCATTCTTTGTGCCCAGAGAATGTTTCTGAGAATACAGAAATGGAGTTGGCCTCTGCCCTTGAGTAATTCATATTCTCAGGGCAAGGCTTGGAGTAGGCGGAGCAATAGCATATCAAAGGTACTGGGAAAGAAGTATGTCAGTCACACTAACTACACTGAGGGTTCTCAATCCGTCCCTCCCTCCATATTTACATCGAAATAAAAGGCAACATGAATTCAAAACCCAGCTTGCCTCCTATTAGCTTCAAAGCCTTACTCAAGTTACCCACATTCTGTGGGTCTCTGTTTTCTGCTTATTAATTGGGTTTAATATAATTTACCTTAAATCATTTGGAGCAGCAGTATAATTTCAACATACAGTATGTGGACTGTCAAAGAAAGACATTAAGGATCATGGTGATTATTAAACATTGTCTTTTATAGATTGGCTAATAGGGCTCGAAGTGAACCCTGATGATGTAGTGGGTTACATGTAGGGCTGTTAACTAACCACAAGATCAGCAGTTCAAAACCACCATCAGCTCTATGGGAGATAGATGAGGCTTTCTACTCCTATAAAGATTTATACTCAGAAACCCTCTTTGGCTTTTTGACTCTATCCTGTAGAATCTCTAGGAGTCAGCAGTGACTGGATCACAGGGAGGTTTGTCTGTTTTTTTGTAATATGATAGGGCTTGGATGATGTATGATGGAATTCCTTTTATTTTCCCCCCATTTGGAAACACGATTTTTGCAATTTAGACAGTGACAAATGGTGGAGAAGAAAATGACTGTATTTTCCAAAGCCTTAAGAGTACTTGTAAAATACACCCAATAGGCTTTTATGGGAATGTGTTTTGTGTCTGTCCACCATGGCATGCATATTATGTTTCCCTCAAACCCAATAATTTGGCTTGCCACTTAATTTCAGTCTCACACATTGTTCTTGATATTTCCCTTGCCAGGGTCATACCCCAAAAGGTAGTGCACAGATGATGCTACCCTCCCTTCTTCCACTTAGCTCTTTCCTGTTCTTTGATACCTGTCAACTTGAGGCTTTACAATTGGATTCATTTTAGGTCAAAAACAAACATTGAATAAGGAAACCCCAAAAAGCCTTCCATTTGACTTATGACAAAAGCTTATTTATGCCAAGTTCCTCTCTCTGTCCTATGTATTGCTGGTTTCGGGGTTTATCTACTTCATGCTGAAATATTTAGTCATTTGGAAAAATAGAATCAATCAAATTAGTTCCCCATTTAATAGAAAGATTTTTTTTAACTGAAGACACTTTTGGAAATGTACTGCCTTCATGATGTGTGGGTACTCACTTAACTATATCTCAAGGGAGAGAGAATATTTTCCTTGGGGCAAGAATGTTGACTTATCACATTTTTGGTTAACAGAATCTCAAACTCAGAATTCACTGCCACTGAGTCAATGATGACACATAGTGACCCTATAGGACAGGCCAAAGCTACCCTTGTGTGCTTTTGAGACTAACAGTTTATGGGAGTAGAAAGCCGTGTCTTTCTCCTGTGGTGCTGCTGATGGTTCCAAACTGATCACATTTCAGGTCACAGCCCAACTCGTTACCACTGTAGAGTGCTCTCTTAATTGAAGAGTAACCCTCAATTAACTTTTAATTGATCACTAATTGAAAGTAATTTTACTTGCTTAGTAAGTTCAATAAAGATATGGGCAGCCCACTACATATATGTGTGTTAAGAAATAAATATTAGAATTTGCCAACCATTGTGGTTTATCCTCGGGAAATAGAATAAGCCTTCTCACCTCCATCCTGACTGAGGATCACAATGTAAACTGAAACTTAACACAGAAATCCAATGAGTGTTCTAATAGAAATAGCAACTGAGAGGAATAGGTAACCAAGTATCATACATTCATTTAGCAACGGTTTTTTGACACACCTGTCACATGACAGTTACTACGGAAAGCACTAAGGATGAAGCAATTTACAACAACAACAAAAATGGGTATAAAATAACTGGAATAATGATCAGTATACGAAAGTATATTACAAGGAAATCTACCATAGGCATTAGATCTTGACTGATGGGCAGGAAAAGCCTCCCAAAGGAAGTGACATTTAAGTTGAAATGTGAAGGAAGGGTGTGAGTGAGCTATGTAAAGAAAATGGGGGTCTTTTTGTTGCAAAGTATAAGTATATCTCAACTTCAACGATTTAAGCCCCAGGGGCTCTTTGGATATATCTGGAGAAATTTTGGGTTGTCCTGCCTTGGGAAGGGTGATATGCACATCTAGTGTGTAGCCAGTGGTGCTCTTTCCAATCCCACTGCCAATTGCTCAAATTTCCAGCAATATTAAGTTGAGAAACCCTGCAGTAGCTAAAGAGGAGAGGGTGATTGTACTGGACAAAAGGGCACTCTACAAAGCTGCATTCAATTCAGCAACATTTATTGAGTATCTATTATGCAGTAGATATTCCAAGGGAGGGCCTTTGGTGCTCAATAGTTAAGCATTAAGCTGCTAAGTGTAAGTTCAATCATTTGAACCTACCACCTGTCTGTTCAGAGGGTGAAAGAGTTACAGCCCAGGAAACTCTATGGGAGCAGTTCCACCATGTCCTTCAAGATTACTATCCATCAAATTGATTCACTGGACAATTGATTATACATTGAAGGGGAGGGTGAACAAGATACCCTTCCTATTTTTAATGTGCTTAATCTAGTAAGGAAGCCTTAGGTCTGCCCCTGAAACAATACGAGGTCAGCCCCTGAAAACAAATTTTTTTTGATGTGAGGGGGATAGTGTGTTTGGAGTTTGTTCCACCAAGTCAGACTGTTAATTGAGCTTTCTATTTAGAGGTTCTAAACAGATTGCATAACAATGTGCAACAAAAAAGGGCTTGATTTGTGGCAGATGGAGCACTGGTTTTGCCACCATGACAATGCACATGCTCACGCAGCCATCTCCGTGTGCCAGTTGTTGGCAACAAAACAGCATGACTCTATTGCCCAACGCACCTTACTACCTGGCCTTGCTCTGTGTGACTTCTTTTTGTTTCTGTGAATGAAGGAGGACATGAAAAGACAGTGATTTGACAACTTAAAAGAGATAAAGAAAACAACGAGGGAGGTGCTGTCAGCCATCCAAACAGATGAGTTTGAAATATGTTTCCAAGAATGGAATGGCAGATTTGACAAATGTATTAAGTGTAATGAAGAGCACTTTGAAGGCGATAAGGTTGTTTTGTTAGTACATTTAAATACATAGCTTTGGAAAAGAAAAAAAAGTTCAGGTTGTTTTGGTAGCCCTTCATGCAAGTGATTGCAATAAGCACACAATGTTAAGGCAGCAATGAGCAAGGAGGCCTAATATAGTTTGAAGAGGCGAGGAAAGGCTTTCTTACAGATATGACCCTTGACTAAATCTTAAATTGTGAATAGGAATTAATCTTTCTGACTCATCTAGTATCATTGGTGGCAATGGGCTGCATCTATAAAAAGTTGAAAATGGGTCAGAGGGCCAAAGTTAAGGGTTGGGGACCCAAGATAAGGGTATGGCCTGAACTGAGAATGTGAATACAAATCCTAGTGAAGCCAGGGATCTGAATACAATGAAGAATCAGGCTTGTAGGCTGACCCTATCCCTTTTCCGTCTTCAGTGCTTTGTAAGTAAGTTGGACAGGGAATTCTGGAGGATAACATGATTGGGGTAGAGAGGAAGAATAGGCTTAATGTGGCGGTTGCTCCCTGTTCATTCAGGATTCGCATCCTATCAGTAGGGCAATGTCGACAAGAAAATCATGGCCCTATAAATGTGGGCATTAGAACAGGTGTGTTGGTACCTCAGACTCTAAAATTGGAGCAATAGGTTTGGAGGCAGATAAATTTAGGCAACATGCAAATGACTGGAGTGGGATTGGGCCAATACAAAAGAAACAGAGGGCATCTCCCTGCTGCGGCAAGACCTTACAGTTGAATTATAATTGTTGGTACAACAGAAAGCCTAAGCATTGCCATCAAGTTAATTGTGATTCATAAGACAAGGTAGAACTTTTCCATAGCCTGTAACCTTTGTAGAAACAGCCTGCCACAACTTGCTCCTGTAGAGCCGTTAGTGGATTCCAGTTACTAAATTTGCCTTTGGCAGCTGCGTGCTTGAATGCTGTACCACCTCTCTGTCTCCCACTGCCATTGAGTTAACGCTGACGCTGGGCTTCTGAGACTGTAACTGTTCATGGCAGTGGAAAGCCCAGTCTTCTGGTGGTGTTTTCAAACTGCCGACTATTTGGATTGCAGCCCAGTGTGTAACCACGACACCACCAGGGCTCCTGGTGCTGTGCCATTAAGCTTCCTTAAGGGAAGTCTGAAGTTTTCCGAATGTATTTGATCCCCAATTTTTAAAATTTGTATTATATCTATTAAAACTTAAACTTTAATAAACCAAGACTTGTGGTTTGATTTTATATAGACTGTAAGGTCTGTGAAGGCTATCAATTGTATCTGTCTTGCATCCTGCCGAATATAGTATATAGTAGTCACTTAATAAAATATGTTGACTAATGAAAACGAACCACCAACCCCACCCCGGAAAAAAGCCACAGCACATACAAAACTATTTTGGGGCTGTGCATCTTTCATGGTTTTGAGATAGCTTTAGGATAGTGAACTTGAGATACTGCCAGAAAGGATGTTTTCATCAGAGCAGCCTGATCTCTGAAACTCGGGTCAAAGCCCGAGGTTTCTGATACTTTCAGCTAGTTAAGGCACCAACACAAAGCTATAAGTGATAAATGGATAGTTCTTCAAACTGGTTTGTAGCAAGAATTGGCACAGATTGAATTGCGGTTTCCGGCTCTTCTTGGCGATCTTCTCCTTTAAAGACTATAGCCGAGGGAACCTTCCAGAGCAGTTCTACTCTGTCCTAAGGGGTTACTATGCTCTGAGTCGAAATCTACTAGCCAGCACACACAACGATAGTAGCGCATTTTTCAAAGTGGCAAATGTATATGCATGTTCTATTTCCATTTGTCTCTTATCCCCAGTAACAAATAATAAACTCTATACATTTCCCTGTTCTAGACACCTCATTGAATTGGCATCCTGCATTATTTGTCCTTTCAATTGGCATGGAGTTGCTAAGATTCATCCATGTTCTGGCATGGATCAGGGATTAATGTCTCTATATTATTGTTGGTAGGTGCTGTTGAGTGAGTCTGATTCACACTGACCCCAGGTACAATACCATGACAAACTGCCTGGTTCGGTGCCATTCTCACTCTGATTGTCAGGGTCCCTATTGAGGAGCTTGGTGGTAGGTAAAATGCCGGTGGCCTAGCTTCTAGCATCACTGCAACACACAAGCAATCACAAGATGACAAGTGGACACACGCATAGGACCATTCTTTAGATGGCTGAATAATATTCCACTTTATGTATCACATTTGCTTATCCATTCATCTGTTGGTGGCCAGTTGAGTTGCTTCCACCTTTTGGCTATTGGGAATATTTTTGCAATGAACATTGGTGTCGTAGAATTGTTCTATGTCTGACTTTTTGAACAATCATCAAAGTGTCTTCCACTGTAGCTGCATGATATTGCATTCCTAGGAGCAATGGATGAAAATTTCAATTTATCCACATCCTCACCGAAACCTGTTGATTTTCATCTATGCCCTTGGACCTATTCAAGGACTAAATTTGCTTACCCACTTCATTGTAGAACTTTAGGATTTGTAAAGCTAAAGGAGTCCTTACAGATTGGCTGTGTGATTTTGGAGTAATCTCTGAAGTCAGTTAAATCACCTTTCCTCATTTTCACTTGTAAAAAGAGGTGAGGGGCCTAAATTAGTTTTCAAAGTGTATTCAGATTGCCTTTCCTGAGATGGAGAAAAGGTATGGCTTCAAGTGGTCTGTGGCTGCACAGTGGGGTATAGCTGTCTAGTTTGGTGAGCTCTGCCACCATCGCTTTTGTCCTTTGACTGTGGTATATTTTGGGTGCTTTATTCGATTATTTCCTGGGGTGGTGGTGGATTGCAAAACACTTAAATTGCAGTTTTGCTGTGCAGGGCCATATTTGATATGGGCTAGTGGGTTTCATGATTTTGTTTTATTTTTTAAGCAAGAGGGAAAAATACATATTTTACGAGACTTGGTATAATATAGTAGTGAAGAGCAGGCATTGGGAACCCTGGATTCCACTTTTACCTTTTCTAGTTACCAGTTGCAAATGCTTCACCTCTCTGTGCCTCAGTCCCTCTGTTTGAGAAATGGAGATCATAATTGCATCCATTTTATAAGGGGTTCCTGAAAAATTAAAGCAGCTCATGCATAAAAAACATGTCTCTGCCCAAACAACTTGCTATCTGAGTACTTAACCCCCCCCCACAAAAGTATGGCACCCAAATATACGCAACCACAAAGATGAGCAAAAGAACGGCAAAGTGACAGTGGTGGCAGCTGGCTCCATCCCAGCTGCAGGTGGCTTGTCCCTTTATCTGTAGAGTCAGCCTGCATACACTTTGCAAGCCAGTGATCTAAGCCAGTCTCTCATTTTTTGTTTTGGGTCTTTTTATTTGTTTGTTTTTTATAATGGAAACAACAAGAAACATAAAAGCATGACATTCAACAACATGAATAAATGATTCAAAAATCAAACAGCTAATCTGTGAGGGGGGAGCCCGTGTACTGCAAACATTTGGTAGATGTGAAAATCAACATATAAAATCATGAGGAGCTGATTCCAAGGGCTCCAGTAGAAAGAAAAATGGTTTGAAAATGATGATGACAACAGATGTGCAAATGTGTTTGACACAATGGGTGGATGTATGGATTGTGGTAAGAGTTGTACAAGCCCCCAATAAAATTATTTCAAAAACAAAAACAAAAACAAACCCTTGGACTGACTAGCTTCCCTGCTTGGGCTCAAATCTCGGTTCTGCAGTTTACTAGCAGTGTAGATCTTAAGCAAATGATGGAACCTTGTCTCTAACTGTGGGAATCATTCTGAGGATTGAAAAAGCTAAGACACCTGAAACACAGTCAACATTCAATCAGTATTGACTATCATTATTACTTCTTTCCTCGGAAGACTGAAACAATCTCCTACTGTCTTTTCATCCGCCGTCATCTTAGCAACTAGCGGGTCAAGCACACTACCTTAAAATGTGTTCAAATTGTGGCACTTTTGGAAATTTTGCTTGGGGGAACAACCATTTTTAAGTTTCCATGTTTTTTGCCAGCTGAGTGTGAAGCATTTGTCTTCTGAACATAACGGTCTTTGGTGCTTTTGGGCAGAGGCTTGTAAGACCTGCTTTCTGTGAGTTATCCATTGCTTGCCAGGTTTTTTTTCTTGTTCTTTTAAGATTTTAATAGTGCCAGTCTTCATGTGAGAAATGTGCTTAACGCCCTTTTATTAATTTATTTTGCACATTTAAGAGGAGTGATTAGGGAAGCTGGAGAAAGAGTGGGCTTTCCACTCTCATAAACAGTTACATTCCGGAAACCCCACAGGAAGGTGGCTCGGAGTCAGCATGGACTCTCTTGCACTGAGTTTGGTTTGGGGTTTTTAGTAGGGAAGGTACGAGTTTAAACATAAGTCAGGATCAACAGACAGTCATTTGTTCCTCAGCAAGTTGTTGTGTCTCTCTCTGGTGAGTAGTCTCTCTGCCATGTGTTCCCTTGGCCTCTGCCTCCACAGGCCAGGAAACCAAGCTGCCTGTCGCTTTCATAGCTATCAGCTAGGTCAGCAGTTCAAAACCCTCAGCCTTTCTCACGCTAGATGGGGAGAAGGTGCCCTAAAGTCTCAGGAAGGCTCCTCTTGGTCTGTGGCCACAGCCTCTGATGCATCTCGTCTTGGCAGTGCAGAAACCTTGACCATGATCTGTCAAGGCCCTCAGGGGTTCCCTGTGCTCTGCTCTTAATGTCCGTGTCATAATATCATTCTGTCTTTAAAGCTGAGGAGTTGTCTGGTCACTTCCTTCGATGACACATTTGGTCATATTGAGTGCAACTGCTACAGGAGTTGAATTTCTTCCTCAAGCAATATTTTGGTATCTGAGGTTGAGCCTTTATCAATATAAAGTGTCTTCAGTTAAAGCAGAATGCATAACATTTCTTCACTGCATCCAATTACTTCAGTAATTGAAAAGTACAGCATTCCACTTTAATTATGCATTCTTGCTTCTGCATTTCTTTTAATTTATGGAACGAAGAAATGTAAAGCCATGCAGCCCCAAACCAAACAGAAACAAAAGCACACAATGATCTGAAGAGCTTTGGCACAGCTCCTATTTGACCTTGTCCATTTGTGAGTCCAGATTTTCCGTGATTTGGGTCTGTTTTCCTAAACATGGTTTGCTAGCCTGATTGGTTATTTTCAACAGCACTTTAAATGTCCCCTGAGACCCTGCTTTCTGGCTCCCATTTGATACTGTTTCTGCTGTCACTTTGAAGATTTTTTACTTCTCCAGTTGTTGGGTTCTGGAGTAACCTGCAGGTGTTTCCTACATCAGAGCCATTTGGAAATTAGAAGGAAATATCGGTGGGGATATCGTTGTGCCCATATTATTAACAAGCATGGTGTTTTTCTTCCAAAAGTTAATAGTAATAATAATGAGGAGGAGGATATCAGGAGAAAATGATAGGGTGATCCAAAAATGGGAGAAAACACATTAGCATCATGTCTAAATCAAAGGATTTGTACACAGAATCTAGGCAGAATAATAAGTCAGCAATTTTTAAAAAGTGAAGAAACGTCTCTAAAGGTGAAAAACAAATGGCTAAGAAACACATGAAATATCTTCAACATAAGTAGCTACTAGGTAAATATGCAAACCAAAAGGTCTTCATACTGAACACTGTTTATCATCAGAAAAATCGAAAATAAATGTTTGTAAGGATGTGGAGCATTAGAACCCTTGTCCATTGTAGGTGGTACAATCCATTCAAAAACTCATCCCCCAGTGTTTCGATCCGCATTATTCACCCTCTGAAGAACGTGACTTGAGGTGTCATCAGCCACCCTCCGTACAACAAAAGGAAACCCTGCCCAGCCTGGCCAAATCCTCACGAGTGTTTTTATGTTTGTTTGATCACTTGGTTGGTGCCATCTTGTCAATCCAGCTCAGTGAGGGGCTTCCTCTTTTTACCTGCCCTTCCGCTTTAGCCAGCAGGCTACCCTTCTTCTCCAGGGACTGGTCTTTCTTGATAACATGTCTAAAGTACTTCAGTTGAAGTCTCACCATCCTGGCTTACAAGGAGTATCCGGCCTGTCCCAAGTCCAAGATGGAATTACCTGTTCTTCTGAGAGTCAATATTCGTCACCAGCCTTGTAGTTTAACGGCATTGATTCTTCTCCAATCTTTCCATCTGTCACATGAAAACACCAAGGCTTGGGCCAGGCACATCGTAGTCCTCAAAGCCACATCTTTGCTTTTCAACATTTTAAAGCGGTCCTTTTCCAGCAGATGTGCCCAATACTATCTGGGTGGCCTTGAAAGTATGCTAAATGAAAGAAAACAGACAAGAACAGCCAGATTTGATCTGATTCAATTTATAGGAAATGTACATCCTAGCCAAATTTATAGACACACAAAGGACATTAGTGATTGCTAGGGACTGGGATGAGATGCTAATGGCCATTGATTATTCATGGGTTTAGAGTTTTATTTAAGGGGCGGTGAGAAAGTTTTGAAATTCGATCGTGATGATGGTCTGTGATGAGACTAAAGCTGACTTAACTGTATGCTTTCAGAGTGCATTTTATTAGGCCATGACTTTTATCTCAGTGTGTGTGCGCCTTCGAGTCAATTCTGACTCATAGAGACTAAATAGGCTCTGACAGAATAGAGCTCCCTGTATAGAGTTTTTAAAGATTTTATTGAGATATAATTCGCATATTATGTAGTGCAGTGGGAGGAGCCCTGTTGGCATAGTTTTTACGTGTTGGGCTGTTATCAGCTAGGTCAGCAGTTCAAAACCCTTAGGCTCAGAGGGAGAAAGATAGGACTTTTGACTCCCATGATGTGTTAACTCAAAGAACTCTGCCATCAGGTTTGTTCCAACTCATAGCGAGTCTATAAGATAGGGAAGAACTGGCCCTGTGAATTTCTGAGACTGTAACTCTTAATAGGCGCAGACAATATGTCTTACTCCCAAGGAATGGCTAGTGGTTTCAACTGCTCACCTTGTGGTGAGCAGCCCAAGACGCAACCACCTAGCCTCCTTCCTGTAAAGCGTTCCCGTCTTGGAAAGTCACAGAGGCAGTTCTACCTGGTCCCACAGGGTCTCTAGGAGTAGGCAGTGCATTTTGTTTTGGTTTTGCTATGTAGCTCACCCAGTTAACTCTTTCCTTACTCTTGGTACCTAGAATTACCACTGATACTTTTGGCCTCTGAAGTTGCTTGGGAGTCACTTTGCAATTGTATACAATGGAAGGAAGTATCATAGACATTGTCCTTGACCTGCTTAATAACCACGGATATAGCTACATGCCACAAACATTTTTCACAAGTTCTTTCTCAGTAACCCTTTGCCCATGCTCAGAGGCAGGATATAAAGCCATTATGGAAGATGCGTTGAACAGAGGCGTGAGAGGTTCGCAATCAGAAAGCACTCTGTCAAAGGATGGCATTGATTGCTGTATTTCCTCATTGACCTTGGCATGGTAAACCGTTCTACACTGTGGAGCAGTAACAAGAGGGGCAGATGCAGCTAACTGTCCTTCATGATCGCTCTCATTAAGCAGCCAGAAAACCTTCCTTCTTGTCAAGAACAAATCAGGAGTCAGCAGTGTGCTAAATGTGGGCTCCAATCGGTTGGAAATCATTTCCTTGTCAAAGGAATTAGAAGGCAATGCAGAGAATGCACCATCAGACATGATCAACAATTAGACCGACAATTATGTGCAGCCAGTGCATGGTAGCTTTAGGTGTTACCTCAGGTTTTGAGAAGTTTCTATCCAGAAAATGAAATTGCTAAGATATAATATTTTTCCATGTTCATCCCTGGTACTCTATTACTAAACTCCACTGGGACATATGTGCTCCGTATAGCACTTACCAAAATTCCTCAGACCTGACAAAACTTTCCAAAGATGTCATGGTTCACTATGCATTCCATTAGCAAAAATATACCTACAGCATCTTAGAAACAAAAAAAAAATAATTGGTACAGAAAAGCTTTTAGAGTATACAGTGATTTTTAATATGGCCATATCTCCCCACTGCCCTTTAACTCGAGAGCCATTAAATCACTTCACAAAGAAACCCTCTAGCCTAGGCCTCTCAAGGTGGCACAAATGGATAATCAATTGACCAGTTGTCAAATGTTTGGTGTTTCCAAACCATTCAGAGGCCTTTCAGAAGACAAGTCTTGCAATCTCTTTCTGGAAGGTCACAGCTTTGAAAACCCTCGGCCTAGTTTGATTCTGCACCTGTGGTCGCCCCAATCCCCTCCTGTAACACAATTGACAGCCCTTTAGCTCCTACTGCCCTCAGCCCGAGTAGTCCTTCTGTCTCACTGGTGGCAGAATGATACTGCCACCTATTGCCATCGGCATCACTGCATTTTCTGTTCAAATTGTGTTCGGAGATGAAGATACAACTCGGTGGCTTGGAAACATTTCTTATTTATTTAGGAAATAGAATAGCTGCATCTCTTTTAAATGGACTCCTAAAGGCAAAAGGGGAACATTACAGGTTCCGAGCTGCTCTGTTTCTGGAATTACCGACATTGTTTTACTAAGCAGCTGGGTCTACTCACGAACACAGAAATCTTGATTGCAGTAAGGACATTTTGCTTCTGGGAAAGAATGAAAAAATTGTCAGGAACTTTCTTTGCCTTTCAAATTGGCACCATGCCCCCTGGCTAAATGGTTTTGCTAAGTGGCTTTGCTAGAAACCTTTCTATCCTCCTTGTCTCCAAATGGCTGCCTTTCCGCCTGACCCTCTTGACTTCAGTTTGAGTGTATGTCTTCCAGCTAACAAGTAATTTGGGGGGAGTGTCAAAAGGTAATGAGTGTCCCCTGGGTTACAATTAACCTAAAAATTAAAAGGTGGAGTTTAAAATCCTCATCCAATACAACAAAAACATAAAAGTGATTTTCTGAATTGGAGTAGGATTTAGAGCGTCACCTTTCAATGAATGAAAGTGACAGTACATGAGTCTGTACTAGGCTGTTTGTAGTAGATCTATATGTGAGTGCAGATAGATAGCACAGTTTAGCCGTGATTAGTACCAAAATGAGCAAGAAAATTCTAAGATTCTGAGATTTCACTACACAGAGCACATATTCTAATGCCTTTCGGCTTATAAAAAAAATAGTAAAAACATACCCCAAGTCAACAATTTCCACATGCACTTCAGTCATAATTACCATGAATCTCTGAAATATTATTATGAGTGTTATATTCTTTGAGCTGTGACTTAGTATCTTGTCAATGAACATGACCAGGTTTGGGTGGCATCATATTTCCTTAAGCATTTTCTCTTGATGTTTTGTTAAATAAAAGTAGCATAATAAAAATAGTTGTGGTATCTAAAAAATAATGTATAGTGAACTCTTGCCACTTAATAGTAAATTCTAAAAAGTATACATTACTCATATTGAATGCATATAGCTTGTCAACTCTGACCTAAAAGTGGGAAAGGAATTATTATTCTTGTTCTTGTTATATAAACTTGAAGGAACCATTTTGTGCTGGGTATGATTCAAAACCGGCACAAAATTCATGTATATTAATATTAATTTCCAAATAATTCTAAAAGCTAAGCGACAAGAGTTCTTAATCTAAAATAACATTTATGGTCCTTTGTTTTTTTAACAAGTGAAGGAATTGAATGGAGAAGCCAAAAGTGAAGGCAGATATGAGTGTTTTGGGGTTAAATTCTGCATCTAATGCTCAAACTTGAAAATAGAGGGGGTCGGGGATAAACAAGTGAGCAGTTATGACATCATTTTCCATTAAACATTTTAGCCCTCTTCTCTACAGGTTCTTATTAATATCCTCACACTTAACAGTGATGGGATTGTTCACTTGATAGGTGAGTGGGTACTGCCATTGACACAATGTGCGATTGGCAGTAACCTTAGAAGAAGCCAAATCATTAGGGAGATAATGGCCAGCTTTCACTATTTGGGTAGCTCATCTTTTGACAGTGACTCAGGACAGTTTATGCCAAGGTTCTTAGATATGCATTTCAAAATATCTACAACCCCCACTTTCCCAGGGGTGTTAATGTACCTTTTTTGTGTGTTTCTTTTTTACATTTTTATTGTGGTAAATACATATGTAACAAAATATTTGTCACTTTACCCTTTTTACATGTGCAAGCCAGTTACATTAATACTTTTTTTCCTAAATACTTTTACTGGGGCCTCTTACATCTCTTATCACCATCCATACATTCATCCAGTGTGTCAAGCACATTTGCACATATGCCGCCATCATCATTTTCAAAGCATTCTCTTCCCACTTGAGCCCCTGATATCAGCTCCCCATTTCTTTTCCCT
>NW_022109980.1:5215396-5219148 GCF_000313985.2 Echinops telfairi | reverse complement strand
GGCCTTCATTCGAGTTTAGTAATTCCTCGCTGCTACATTGCCCTTGATTGAGCCCCACTAGGCATCCTATGACCTTCCTTCCATTGATTTTAGTTCACTTGTTGTTCCATTGTCCCTGGGTTTGTCCCCACCCTTCCTTTCTCCCACCTCCCCTTCTCCTGTATCCCCCCTCGGAACCATTGGTCCTATTCTTTTCATCTCCAAATTATTTATCCTGTCTATCTTAACTAGATAGACATGCAAATACATTAATAAGTGCAAAAACCAGGCAAAGTCAAATAAAAAAACAACATAACAATAATAAAAAGCAAGCCATTGACAAAAATGGAAAAGCCTATAAATACTTCAAGGTCTGTATGTTGGCGTTTACGAGGGTTTTCTAGTTGAATCTGATGGGGTGCCACACTCGGTCGCCAAGGTCTATTTTTGCCATTCCTCTGGGGTTTCATCACTCTGCTCCCCCTGCTGCTCTGCTGCATGCTCTCAGAGCCTCGCCCTAGCGTGATGGGGCCAGACATTTATGGTTCTTTTTTATTGATATCAAATTGTGGTATCTCAAAGCAGAAATTTATAAGTACAGTATATACTCATGTATAAGCCAAGTTTTTCAGCACATTTTTAATGTAGTTTTTTTGGTACAATTAGGTGCCTTGGCTGATATTCGGGTTGGCTTATAGTCGAGTATATACGGTAAGTATCATAAACATCTACTGAACAGGAATCTTTTGGAAAAGATTGAGAAAATTTCGCTGCTTTTAAAATTTTTTTATTGAAAATGGGATTTTCCTCACAGATAAGCGTTTCCAAATTTCTGAGAAGAAATTTGGAAAAGTGGTGCTTAGGCAGTAATAAGCTTTATTTGCAACACACACACAGTTTTACATTGAGCAACCTTAACACCTTTATGAATACAGGGATGGTGGTATAACAATTACTCCTTTCAAAAGTATTGTATTGTGTACTGAGACTTATTTACTTTATTCTCCAATACATCTAGAAAACATGAACAGTTTTGGTAACCTCCAGATTTCTTGTCAGTTGAATTTGTGTCATTAGAAATAGGTTTCTTAACATTCTTGATTGCCTGGTTCCTAGGGAAGATTGTTTTATTGGGAGCATGGAATGTTTTAGAGGTCAAATGAAGATGACCCATGTGACCCTCAGTCAGCAGGACCATTTTCTTTAGAAATGCAGAAGAGCTGGCTGATCTCTTTGTACCTTATGACAAACTTTTCTGCAGGAACTGGTTGGGAGTAAGGTTGTTTTGTCCATGGATCCCGTTGAACAGAAAGATGGATAGCTAGTCCATATGAGATGAGAACTGACCATGATCATGCTTAGTGCTGGGATGGGAAGTGAGGAAAAGTAACAAAGGGTAACCAGGATCGCTATGGCCAGTGACAGAAACTTGTATATATTTAAGACATATTTTCTTCATTAGAAATACATGTAAAGCCTTATACACTTCTGTTCTTTGTAGAGTCATCTAAGATATTTCACATCAAAGGTACTTACTAGATGCGCACATTCTCCATGCATTGGGACTAAGTGCAGGAAAATATTTTTAGTCCTTGTGGTTGGATGAGCAATCTTCACTCCTTTATGAATACAGGCATGCTAATTGGGAGAAAATATCCTTCCAAAAAAGGTTAGTACGTTTTGTATTAACACCAATTACCTTTATCCTTGAATGCATCTTGAAAACATGAACAGAGTAGTTTACTTAATGGATCACCTCTGAAATGAGCTAATGTCATTAGAAATGAGTTGCCAATGTTTAAAATTGCCCTTCTTACTACCTGTGTTTCATTTTTTCTTCCCACATTCAATTTCTCAAAATTAAGAGTCCAAATGGAAGGCTGTGTTCTGCTGGTGCACAAGAACAAAAAAGCCAGAGTTTGTTTCTAGCATGTTTGAAATAAAATATGATGTTGAAATGCCTGCATGTGGGGTGTCTTTTAATTGATATGACATCATAATTAATTGGTGAATCTTTTGCTTGAACTGATGTGCTTCAAATTTTTACAAGGAAGGAAATAGTTGAAGTTAGCCAGGATCTTAAGCTGAATGATGGCGATAATTCACTGTCTTGACTTTTGGGGAAAGACTATCTCCTCACCACATTGAAATAACAGAAGACTCCAGGACTAAAGATGGTCAGCTTTCTGTGGCAGAGGCATATGCCTAATTGGCATACTGACTAAGGAATATGGCTTTCCTGAGCCCTGGATATAGGTACCCCCACACACATACACCCCTGCAATGAATACACATCAGCTATAGCCACAGGCAGGACCATATTCAGGAGTAAAGAAAAAAACCTGAAAAAACGAAAAGCAGCCATGGTTTCAGTGTTTCCCCTTGGATCTATGCATAGGAATGTAATACATCTTAATCTGGAATCTAGGTTGCATTCAACCTATAACAAGACCACAGGCTACTCTAAAGCAATGGGATTCAGTAGCATATCATTAGGTTTTTGGTATATTTCACAAGAATGCTGAACTAACCCTTGAGAAATGAATTGCTTATGGAATACTTATGGTACTGCCCTTACTACTGTGCAGTTGAACGTGATGCACAGCGGCCTTATAGGAAAAAGTAGAACTGCTCACAAGGGTTGCCAAGGCTATAAATCTTCCTGGAAGGAGACAATCTCATCTTTCTCTAGCAGAGCAAGTGGTGAATTCAAACTGCCTACCCTTCAATTAGGAGCCCAATGCTAAACTTACTGTGCCACTAGGCCTCCTGTGGAATACTAATATGTGTTTTAAAATAAAAGAAATAATTATATCTGTAACACATTTGAAATTATTCAATAGAAAAAAAAGGAAAATGAGCTGATTCCGGGAACCCAAGAGGAAAGCGAATTTTGGGAATAATGAGGGCAACAAATGTATAGATGTGCTTTACACAATTGATCTATGTATTGTGATGAATTGTATGAGCCCCAATAAATTGATTTTAAAAAAGTTTAGGTGGTTTATCAGTTTGCTGTTCCCACAGATGGCTAATATGATATTCGGTAGATACAATATCCTGTTTAAAGACTTTGATTCCATATTGATACGAAGATGTGAATAGATTCCTGGTTGATCCCAAGTTGTAACTTGCAGTTGTTGGGGTTAGTGATGATGAGTACTTAGATGTATTTCTATTTTAGAGAGGCGTTTCTATTTTAATTCAGGTGTGCTATGGAATATTCTCTATGCTGATATAGTTAAAGGAACCCTGGGGGCGGAGTTGTTATATGTTGGGCTGTAAACTGCAAGACCAGCAGTTCAAAACCACCAGCTTCTTTGAGAGAGAAGGATGAAGCTTTCCACTTCTATAAAGATTTATAGTCTCAGCCACCCACAAGGGCGGTTCTATTCTGTCCTAACAGGTTGCTGCGAGTCAGAGTATACTCCATGCCTGTGATTGTTTTTATAAAAGATATTAATATTTTTTTGCAAATCTTAGTCATTTGATAGGCACCTATTTATCACTCAAGATCTAAGTAAAATTACTCTGCTCCTAGCCTTGCTTCCCAGATGGGATATTCTTCCTTTAAAATGCTATAACTTACAGTGCTAGCCAACCTGTTGCTTAACTGCAAGCCCGAATCTGATTGTTTTACTCATATCCAGGTATTTTAAAACTTTTTTAATCTTCTCAGGTCCACACCCCTTGTTACCTGATATAATCACTGGCTGCCCTGATGATAAGACCACAAATCAAAACCGCCATCTCATAGCAACTCACAGCGAGGA
>NW_022109980.1:5197547-5214644 GCF_000313985.2 Echinops telfairi | reverse complement strand
TACTAATAATGAATCAGTTAACAGGAAAATTAGCCTGCTATATTTGGTCAGACATTTAATTAACCCACCCTAATGTGATGGCTAGAACTGCTTCTCTTTGGTGAGGCTTATTAATGATTTCTCATGCTGGGAAATCTCCCCACTCATGCTCCATAGGGTTTCTGAGACTGTAAACTCTTACGGAAGCAGACACACTCATTTTTTCCCATGGAGTGATTGGTGGATTTGAACTGCTGACCCTGTGGTGAGCAGCCCAGTGCCTAACACACAGCACCACCAGGGATTTTAATGATATTCCCCACTAAATGTCCATCATATTTCTTTTACCAGGCCCTTTTGGAATATATTTTCAAACATTAGCCTCCTTAACTTCAGCATCTACAACCCCCCCTCTTTTTCTCAACTAGCAATTGTCATATGCTCTACTATTGTACTGGAAATATCTTCATTAGAGTTGAGGTATTATAGCTCTAAGAATCCTGTCCAGTTGATTGGGACCCAAGTGACCCTTGAAAGAAGAATGGACCTGCCCCGTTGTGTTTCCAAGGCTGTAATCTTTAAGAAAGCCAACTGCCACATCTTTCTCCTATGCGGTGGCTGATTGCTGAATGCTTCCCGCAGTGAAATCCACACCTCACTGGAAGTCACATGCTAAATATGTGTGTGTGTGTGTGTGTGTGTGTGTGTATCTATAGATACATATATAACCTGGTTTTCTGTCTACAGAGAAACCTTCCTGATACAGGCATTTTGCTAAATGTGGAGAGATACTACACATTATACATTAATTTCTATTAATAGTGATGTTGACCATCCTTTATAATGAGCATCTTTTTATACTCTTGAGCATCTGGTATTGTCTATTCCTATATCTTGTTTTTTAAGAGGTTGTTCAAATAGTGGGTTGATATTTTCATTGAATTATCTTCTTATTGGTTTACAGGAGTTCTTTATATGTCCTAGGAGCCCTGGAGCTGTAGTAGTTACATGTTGAGCTGCAAACTGCAAGGTCAGCAGTTTAAAACCACCAGCCACTCTGTGGGAGACAGAGGAGGCTTTCTACTCCTTTAAAGAGTTATAAACTCAGAAATCCACAGGAGCAGTTCTCCTCTATCCTATACTGTCACTATGGCTTATAATCAACTTGATGGCAGCGAGTTTTATATGTTCTGCATGTATTTCCTTTATGAGATATTTACTTGGGAATATTTCTCATATTTGGTTTACCTATTTATTTTATTTGGTTTTCCTGATGTATAGGAGCTTTAATTTTGGTAAGATCCAAAGATGTTTTTTTCTTTTTTAATTAGTAATTATTAAATATTGCCTAAGGAAGTGTTTGTCTATCCCAACATCATAAAGACATTTGCCTATGTTTTTTTTTATAGAGGTGCCTTAGTTTTATCTTTTATTATTGGGTCCATGAGCCGTCTTTCATTATCTTTATGCATAATGGTAGGAGTTGAGGCTCAATTAAAAGAAAGCCATCAAGTTGTTCCAAAATCATTTGTTGAAAAAATGTGGTTACCCTTTGAAATAGTTTGTCACTTTTGTTAAAAATCATTGATCACACTTGCCTTAGTTATCTAGTGCTGTTATAACAGACATTGTACAAATGGTTGGCTTTAATAAGCAGAAATTTGTTTGCTCCCAGTTCAAAAAAATATTGTTCCAGCTATCTTCACCTGATTATCTTTTCCATATCACATTTGCGATCTGAGTTCTAAGGGAAAGACGCGTTAGGGGTCCAGCGTGGGAGAAACGGGCAACCCCGAAGATCATATCATGCATTGTCCACGGTGCTATTCAGTCAGAGGACTGCATCAAATGACTGCTTGTTACCTATGAGGATAAGCCAGGGTGATTATCTGGAACTAGTGCAAGAAGGGTGCACAGAGGAAAAAGGTGATCTTCAAAGGGCAAAGTCACCTAAGCCTATTTCACAAATGAGTTCTACCTGAGCCTGATTCAAACATCTAGTGGAAGGAACTTAGCTCATTTTGGGCATGCACTTCAAGGTGTATTGCTTATTTTCAACTTAAACTCCATGTCTGTTATGAAGAGAAATTAATGAACAACCACAGCCTTCAAGTAGGCTTTTGTCTAAGAGCACTGAAGTCATACAACTGTTGACTATATGAAGCATAGACTATGTCCAGATATGAGAGGCTTTTGAAAAGTACAATGAATAATATCTTTAAAAGCCATTGAAGCACAGACTTTCTATTGACCTGCTGTAGTTATGTCAGCTGTGCTAGCATTTACCCACATGGTCCTATCCTAATCATATAGGGGGTGAGGGTGTCTAGTCTTCCTGCTTTTTATTCTACTTACTGTTTCTTTCAGGCTTCCTTCAGCTGTTCTAAGCTTACCAAAGTTAAAAGGGGACAGCTCTCGTGGATTGGTATCCTTTTAAGGGAGCCACACCATCTAAATGCTTACAGGCGATCGCCTCCTCTAACTTATACAGGTGTTTCACATTCTGACCACTTGAGTTATGGTTTGGGATCAGGCTACTAGCATAAAATGATGTGAATAATGCTTATGGCTAAAGCAAGTTCACTTCTATTAATTCCATAGAAGGCAAAGAGATGTTAAAGTTTTCCTTTCCTTCAGGATTTAATTCATCTATTATGTAAGCATTAGAAGGGATCTTTGACATCAGCTACACTTTTACAAGTTCAGTGTCTTGTTCTTGTTTTCTTTTGTTTTAAAATCCTTTCTGCAAATGAGACTCGGAATGAAAGTTCATTAAATAAAATAGTTAAAGGCACAAGCCCTAGGGCCCATCTTCCCCCCCTCTCAGCTTCCTGTGAATTCTGTGCAGACGTAGTGATTCCATGGAGATTGAAATGAACTCACAGTAGCGGGGCTAATTTGTAGAATATCTAACTGCAGATTGGGCTTCTGATCCCCACTCCACAGTTCGTTTCTGGCCACCAGACTAGCCGCAAGTTCTTAGACTCTGTAAATACTTTTATGAAGATGACTAAAGAGTAGTGCAATTGTACCAAATAATGAAGTGAGAACCAGAGGGGAATTAATTCAAGGGTGAATGGGAATTCTGAAAGAGAGCCTTCCCTGGAAGGACTTACAACCCCTTAGCCTATAAGAGAATCTCTGAAATGCAGCTGAGTGTGAAGGTTGGGTAAGAGTGTTGTATTATTGGTAATTCCCATTACTTTAATGGCTCCTCAATTGGCATTAAGGCAATCTCCAAGTAAAGTGGTCTTAAATAGAAAGGGGGATGAATTATCGGTCACATTTTTCCAACTTTGTAAGATTACTTTCTGAAAACAAATAGCAATATCTGTTGAAAACCAGTTTACTGAGGTCATGAGCCTCAATTTTATTGCAAAACTCCAAATGATGAATAGTATCAATTTTTCCCCTTCAGCTTAGATTTTTAACATCTGAAGAAAGGATGTTATATGGCAAAATAGATATAATCAGTGAATTCAGATGCAACAGATATTGTGCAGCGAGTGAGACACAGAATCAAAACAGAACCTTATTAAGGAAAATACCCTCTATTAATTAAGAGGAGAATTGATGTTGTAAAATACATCTAGCGATGTGTTAAGACATTGTACATAATGCCTCTATGGAGCGTATGAGTCAGTTTTTGCAAAAGAGGGACTTTGCCAATGTCCCATCCAGTTCATGAGAACTAGCAACTGAGTGCTAGAGAGGTCTTTTACCATAAGAGACAGAAATAGTATTTCGTGACATGTTATAGTTATGACTGTCAGAGACTTCTCATGATTCGGTCTTTGGTTATCCTGAGTTTCTACAGCGTTTCATTCAGAAATTATTCTCTTTCTGAATGGCAAGTAGGCAGGTGAAGAGCCAGGTTTCCTCAAGCCACAAGACCTCTACACTCTGGGGTTCCCACTTAAAAAAAAACAAAGTAAGAGAAGAAGACAAATGCAAAATTAATGATGAAAGCAAATATTTAGATGCGGTCTATGCAAGTGAGGTGTCCGTAGGCTTAAGTTTAAGGTAAACCCACCCATGCTTGCAGAACATAACGCTAAATAATTCAAGTGGCTCATTTGTGAAGGAGAGGAAATTTTTTGCTTTTGATATGTTAATGACATGTATAAATACAAGTGACAAGATTGCAATCATTTGGTCAAAGAAAGACAGAATTATAATGCACAGTTTGGTAAGATGAGATCTAAATTAGATCAATTAAACTTTGATAGTGCTGTGACAATCTGGTGTGTCTTTGTGCAGTGCATCTTATAAAATTTAGTTACAATTATTTTAAATCACTTATAGTACATTTTATACCAATTAAATGGGAATTACCAAGAAATACATTCAATCAGATCAAGGTTAATAAGAGGAGGCTCAACATTTTCATAAAAGTCCTCTTAAACAGATGGTCTTGTATAGCATGTAAAATGAAAACTAGGATCAAAGTAATGATTCATTTTAAAATTTGAGACACAAACTGCAATCTTCAATCACGATACTTTCAGGCACCTGGTTTTTTTGTCTGAGTGTTTGGTGAAATAGTAGCATCTACTTATCTTAAGCCCAGTAAGAACCTTTGTTTCACTGTCTTTCCAATGTTTAAATTTATTTGGATGCTTAATTGTCGATATAGCTATAACAGGCAAATCAAGGTATGTGTTAAAGGTCAATAATGGTAATGGAAGATGAATGTATTTGACTCGTACTTCTGGGATTAAGTATACAGTGAACCCTCGTTTATCGCGGTTAATCGGTTCTAGACCCTACCGTGATAAATGAAATTCCGCGAAGTAGGATTCCTTATTTGTAAATAAAATATTTTCGTAGTTAGAGCATAGAGGACATGAAAAAACACCCTTTAGTCACCATTGCACTCGTATTACCCAATTTATTAAACAAAAAAGGGAAAATACAGTAAAACATTTTGGACGTTACAATTATCATTTATTATTTATTATATTATTTATGACATCAAGCGTGTACAGTATGAGCCAATCAGTGGCAGTAATGACAGAGCATGCGCTGTTACGCAAAAACCGCGATAGAGTGAAGCCGCGGAAGTCGAAGCGCGAAGTGGCGAGGGTTCAGTGTATAGATTTGGGACACATTTAACCCCCTGATTGGTTCCATTTCAAGGGTAGAACAAGATTTACTTGCTTTTCCTACTTTGTTGTACAGTGGTGCATGGTATTCCCATTACTTTGGTAGTGTTTAAGCCTAAAAACAAAATCAAGTCCATAGAAAAATTAAACTTACTAGAAGAAGGAGGAGGAGGAGAAAAAAACTCTTCTGATATCTATGTCAAAAATACAGCTGATAAGACGTTGGCTATAAATCCAGTTAAAGGTGTGTATTCAAGAGGGAGATAATGGGTGCTATAACATTGCATTCATAGGTGCACAACTAGAATTTTTGGATATAGGTGTGATAAGTTGGTTCACTGGGAAGAAGATGACCTTAATTCTACTAGCCCCTGACTTGGTTATTAACTAACGCTATGACTTTGGGAAATTCACTTGAATATTGTGAGTTCTTCCTCTCTGCTGCATATAGGAGTCATTCTCCTTCCAGTGAAACAACTCTTGTTTATTCAAATGTACATTGTATGTCATTTTTAATTTATTTTTAGCTTAGCTTCCTGGTATATTAAGCTAGTGTTCTTAAACATGGGTCTGTAACCCACTTGCCCTGGATGTTGCAAGCTGTCATCATTTACTGTTGTCCTACTAAGTTGACATTCACTTCTCCTTTTTTACTCTTCACTTCCGGTGTAGAGCCCTAGTTGAATTTTAGTGGTTTTGTGCATCTGTGGCAGTTACATAATCTGTTGTCAACTAGAGGCTATTAAGAGTGAAGGTGTGGAGTTTAGTCTGTCAATCAGGTCGCAGCTTGATGTCCCAATTTGGAGGTGCTAAGGAGACAAATAGCTTGCTGTAGGCAGGACACACACACACTCCCTGTGAGACATTCCTACTGACAAGACACATAGAGCTAGTCTATAGTCCTGGGGCTGGAGGAGTCATGGGAAGACACATGCCAACACTGAGATGCTTCCACTGCCACTGGATCCACAAGAATTTGCACCCATTGGCCTGTGATCTTCCTGCATTCGGTGCCATTGCATGTGTTGCATGAGTCTGAAGAGAGATCTATAGATGGGCATTGGACATATGGGCTAATATCAGACTTATGGACTTGATCTGGACTGGGCTGGGATATTTTCTCAATATACAATTGTTCTTTTATATAAAGCTCTTTCTTATACACGTATGAGTGTCTATGAATTTGTTTCTCTTGTCAACCCGGACTAACACAGCAACTAAATGCAAAAATAACAATGTTGTAGGCAGACTTAAATTTTTGAATTTAAAATTACCTACTGTTGACATGTGCACTCTTCAAAACAGATGAGCGTGCCCATGTGATCATGGCATCTATTATGTATATTTGGATGTGACCCTAATAGTAGAACATGCCATGTGCCTATAATAACTGTAACAAATAAATAAGCATGGTAGTGTAAAACAAATGTTTATATAACACTAACTATGGACTTAGGCATTGCCCCGAGTGCTTTAGTATGTGTATTATATCAATGAGGCTTGGCAATATAAGTATCCTCATTTTATCAAAGAGTAGACTGAGATGAAGAGGGGTCAAATAGCCTCCCCAACATCAAAAAGGTCAAAGAAGCAGGTGGGAGAGTTAAGCAATCTGCTTCTAGAGTCATGCTGAATAGACAAGGTATCATCAGGGAGGCAAAACCTTTTGACGTTTAGTTGATAACAACTCACAGCGACCCTATAGGATAGAGCACGGCCCCATAGTTTCTCGGGCTGTAGTCTTCACTGAAGTTGACACTGAGTGAGGCTGTTCTCTCAAACTACAGGCCTTTTGGTTAGCAGCTAAGCATGTAACCACTGTGCTATCAGGGTTCCCGAGGAAAGCCAAGGAAGGGTAAAATATTAAGGAACAGAACCTTTCTTGTAAGTAGGTAAACCAAGTAGCATAGTTTTGCTTAGCTAGCTTGTCAAACCTAGAAAGAGCCATGCTAACCATATACAGTGATTACCCAGTTCTACTGAGCCAATTCCAATTTATACTCACCTGATCTCAATAGGCTTTCCGAAGCTGAACATTTTTATGGGAGTAGATAGCTTTATGGTTCTCTTGTGGAGCAGCTGGTGGGTTTGAACTGCCAACCTTGCTGTTAGCAGTATAATGCTTACTCGACAGTGCAAACAATGCTCAAGAAGTATTTTACCAGTAGTGACACTGAAGCATTGCTAAGTAAACGTGAAAAATGGGGTCTGAAGGCTCTGCCACATTTCAGACTCAATTTCACTTCTTTGGAAAAATGATTCCAGTCTCTGCATGCCACCTGTGAATATGGAGTTCTGTATGCCAACCTGAAACAGATGAAGGTTCCTTCCCATTTGATTCTGTTGGAGTAGTATGTGGAATATAGGGCACCTTAAAATGAAAATCTGAGTGGGGAAATAGGCAATATGTAATACAGAGTGTTGAGCACTTTCCAAGAGCCTAGGGAGACTAATTTATGAGGAAAGATTAAAAGGATTAATTATATACAGCCTGGCTAAGTAATGACTAATGAGGAACATGCAAACTGTCTCTAAGTAGCTGATGAGCAAATACATGAAGGAGGGAAAGGGATTTATTCCGTTGGGTAAAAATAGATGAAACTAGAAACACTGGTTGAAATTACAAAAAAGATAGTTTTGGAACAATAGAAGGTAAAACTTCTTGACAGATGATATCTGTTATACTGTAAAATAGATTCCCCCAAATAAAACAAAAGCAAGGGCCCAGTGTGGCCTTTAATAATATCAGTGGGGTTTACAGAAAGGCTACATTAAATCACAATAAAAAATAAAATAAAAACTTATTGCCGCTGAGTGAATCGGCTCACAGAGAGACCATAGGACAGAGTAGAGCTGTCCCATAGAATTTTCAAAACTGAAATCTCTAGGGAAGCGGATCGCCACATCTTTCTCCCAGGAAGCTCCTGATGCGTCCAAAGTGCTGTTGAATTTTCTGTTAGCAACAACGTCCTTAACCACTCTGCCACCAGGGCTCCTTAGCTCTTGCCTTGCACTTTTCTTCCTACCAACTCTATAGGATAGGATAAAACCGCCATAGGCCTCCCAAGGTGATACATGTTTACAGAAGCTGGCTGCCACACCTTTTTCCTCTCCAGAAGGTTGTGACTTTTGACCTTTTGGGTCACAGAACAAAACTTAACCCCTCACCCACAAGGGCGACTTTAATAAAATGTACTCTGAGCACTCTGCCTTTGAGTTCATTCTGCCTCTGAGAGACCCTATAGGGTTGAGCAGAATGGCTCCCTTGGATTTCTGAAGCTGTAAATCTTTATGGAAGCAGTGTGCCTCATCTGTTCCCCCTCAGAAGCTGGTGGATTTGAATGGCTGACCTTTCAGTTAGCAGCCCAATGTTTAGCCCATTGCTCCATCTGTGCTCCTTTAATTAGAAACCCAAATCCACTGCCATCTAGTCGATGTCCATGCCTAGTGATCCTCATAGGGCAGAGATAAGCTGTTCCCTAGCATTTGCACAGCTCAGCATGTGGATTAAAACTGCTGTCCTTGTGCTTAGCAACCCAATATATAATCCACAAAACCACCAAGGCTCCCTTAACAAGGTATACCAAACCCAACTCCCGGCCATCCAGTGAATTCCAACTCATAGCAACCCTATATACGGATTTCTGAGGCTGTAAATCTTTTGGGGGTAGATAACCTCATTTTTTCTACCACAGGGCTGCTGGCAGGATTGAACCACACAACTTGTGGTTAGCAGTCCAACACTTACTAAGCAGTACCACCAGAGTATAGTCAATGTTAAATACGTCTGTTCTTTAATATGATCACGGGAGAAAGATGTCAACTAACTTTGTTATTTGTGTGTGCCACCACATTCATGGATAAGTTGGCAGCAAATACCTTCTGCCCAAATTATACATCTCTTCATGGGGATACTCATCCTCTCCCTCCCTCACCTATTCAACCCAAGTGTCTAGTCAAACATCTATTTATAGATCACAGTTATTGCAGGACACAAACATCATTTTGTATGACCCTGAGACCAGAATAACTAGATGGGTGCGTGGCTACTACTACCCGCTGCTGTGTGACAAGGATAACACTAGAAGATTCCTATGTGAGAAGGTAGAACCACTCAAACACATTAAAAGAACCCATTGGAACCACCCAAACTATGGCTCTTTGTCACACCACAAATGTACATGAATTTACTCTCCCAGTATTCCACTTTCATCCAAATAAGTGAGAGTTCAACCAAGGAAGCGATGACATTAGGGAGGTAGGTAGACCTTAGGAAGACCAACCATTTGAGGGCAGTATCTACCCAAGGAAAGAGGGCAGAAAGGTTAGACGAGAAGGGCACGGAAACAGGAAGCAAGTACAGGAATTTGACTTAGTGAGGTTCCATGATGGGGATGACAATCAATGCAGTGAAACAAAATATGTATGAATTGTTGAATGGAACACTGATCCGCTCTGTTAGTGTTCATCCAAATCGCAAGAAAAAAGATGAAAATAAATAAATAATAAGTGTTCAGATTTTGCTCCTTATAGCAAAGGACCACAATAAGTAGTCAAATATAATAACTTTTTAGCTTTAATTTTTTTATTGTGAATTAGTTGAAAATTTACAAAGCAGATAATTTTTCCATTTAACAATGCATACAGATGTTGTATCATGTCATTGGTTGCAATTTCCATGGACTGTCTGTAGAACAAATTAATCCTCCCTGGAGGAAGTACAGCCAGAATGCTCCTTAGAAATTATGATGTTGAGATTTCATCCCCTATACTTTGGTCATGTTACCAGGATAGACAGTCCCTGGAAAAGGATATTTCTTGCTTGATAATATGGAAGGTCAGCAATAAAATAGTGCAATACTATTGCCAAGATGCATTGACCCAGTGAATGTAACAAAAAGCTTATACATAACAATAGTGAGGATGGCACAGGACTGAGCAGTGCTTTGTTCTGTTGTTACACAGGGTTTGCATATGGCATTTAGCTAAATGCCAACTCAATGGCATTTAGCAATATCACTGCCAAGGAGATTATAAATTGCAAAGTGGGCATTTTTACATTCAAGGGCAAATATTCCCTATACCTATATTACACAAACGGAAGTCATTTCTATAATAAATAAATGGAGAGATGAACCAACTTCTTTGTATTGAAATAATCTTATCTGTAAATAATGTTTAGCAAAATATAAACACTCATAGGTAATTTTTTTTAAATTAACGAATGTATGGGAAACCTGATAATAATTATCTGCTCTATTAGAAATCAACAAAAATTAAAAATAAAACCTCACTGTCATCGATTGAATTCTGACTCATAGCGACTTTATAGAATAGAGAAGAGCTGCTCCTTTGGGTTTCAGAGTTAGGCTCATCTTTCTCCTGCAGAGTGGCCAGTGGGTTTGATCCATTGACGTTGTCATGAGCAAATTAATGAGTAGCCCACTATGGCATCAGGGCTCCTTAAGTGTTGGCAAGGGTCATATAATACTCAACTTTCCTTGGAAGCAGATGGAGAAATGGGAATAAGCCACCAATAAAGTTTCATGTTTGTATTCAAAAGGAATAACATCATTCTGGTGGAAAGAATAACGATCATTTTATGCCTTAGTTTGCCAAAATGGTTTCCTAGCCTATTGCTTCTCGGCCAGTAGAAATCAACCATGTTAATAAAGGTGAAAGTTCTCATTGGTCATTGAAATATTATCATAGACTTCTGAGTTTTGTTTGGGCTTGACCATAAATCTGGATGCAATAGTATTCTCTCCTACTCTCTTCAAGGTCCTATTGGAATAGTTGAACTCTTTGCGTCTTGGTGTTTATGTTTTCTCTTTATATTTTGACATCAGCTCATAGGCATTTCAAATGTATATGTGTTTTTAATTTTCCCGCTCTTTCAAATCAACCAAAATACGTTGTAAACCCGTAATGATTTATTTATTTAGGGAAACACTTTTTCTTTAAAAAGACAGAATATTTGAACTTTCAACAAAGGCATCCTTAAAGTGAATATAGAAAAAGCAATATCCAGCATACATTACAGTCAAAAATGAATCGGTTGAAAATGGAAAATTTTGGCTATGTGCCAATTGCTACATAAGACTGCTATGATTTAACGAATACATTTACATTTATTTAGTGAAGATTAAAGGAATTTTTGTTTGTGAAATGCCAATTAGTAAGGAACTGCAGCTTTTGTTTGAGGGAGCATGCATTTTTAATTGTTTCTGAGGAATTTTCATAATGATTTGAATGTCCTTGAATCTTGAGCATTAGCTCTCCATCTCCAATGTGGTCTCGGAGAATAATACCTAGAATAGTCCTTGTAAAGTCTTTCTATAAGCCTATCTATTGACAGTGAAATGCCTTGTTTCTACTTGAGCTCCAACTACTTCATTCACAAAGGACAGGCCAGGGGACCTTCTTGATGCCCCAAATCCTCAAATATCACTCTAGCATATCATTTCCCTCATGAAATGCAGTAAAGTATAACTGAAAATTTTAACAGACCCTTTTCAGACCATTAATGATTCTATAAATACCAGACCAATGTCATTTACAAAACCATTTTCAGGCTAAGAACTAGCTCTTTCTTTTCACTCCCTGTGCTAGCACTAGCAGTTGTATTTTGTTCCATTGCCATTTTCCTCTACATAGAAATGAAGTTAACTTTGATCACTTCACTAAAATTGCTATGTATCTCCTAACCAGTCTAGAAGGTTATCGAGAGGTCTCTACTGGGCATGTGGCCAGTACATTCACTAGTTATAAGATCTCTGTTATACCATCCTCTCAAAACCAATGACCTAAATTCCTTTGTTCTAAATCTTGCAAGATGCTAGAAGTCTGGGATGAATTGAGTCAGTTTATGAATAGTCAGAATTGCAAATATTGAGTTAATAGATTCTTCAAGCATTGCCTATGTTTACAAGATTCATGCCCTGTGAGGTCACATTTCAATGATCCTTATGACAATATATTTGAAGTCTCTGAGTGTTAATGAACCAGATGCTATTCTCAATGCTTTTAAAGAAGTCTGGGAAAGTCATTGTTGTGGAAGACCAATTCTAGCCTTTGTGTTATTGATGCATGCTACTTGATACTCCCAGGTGTAAGTTTGTCACAATATAGTAAAACTTAGGAGTTTTTAAAATTTACTATTAAAAACATGCTTGAACATTGGATTCCAAATAGCAGTATCTGTATGCCTTCACTACTACTATAGGAGATGAAAATTATTAATATAGAAGCTTCCATGTGTTGTCCCACTTTGCTCTTTATCCTCATGATAGCCTTCTGATATATTCTCACCTTTAAAGACTTTATAGTCTATTTGAAGTGATGAGTAATACCATATATACTTGAGTATAAGCCGAGCTGAATATAAGCCGAGGCACCTAATTTGACCACAATAACTGTATTAAAAAGTGTGCTGAAAAAACTCGGCTTATCCTCGAGTATATACATTAAGTATTAGATCAGCTTTATTCCTTAGGATGATCTGAGAGACATAGGCGTTTTACTAAAAATATATTCTACACGTGAAATATCCAATTTTCCAAATCCACTGCATTTCCTTTTCCCCACAAACAGACTAATAATTCCTGCTACTTCAGATGTGTATCTCTGAGAATTTTCCTTTGTACATCTAATTGTAAGGATTTATCATTTATATTAATAATGAGATAGGATAGTGTAAATTTCATCTGCATTGGACGATCGGCTTTTATGGTTTATATCATTCAGCAGCAATTCGTTACATCTAACAGAAACTATACTGTCTCTTAAAGTAGATATTGCAGTCCTGGTGGTCTTGTATTGTTCTTTGAGCCTACTAGCCAGGTTTATTATTTTCTATGAGTGTCTCAGCCACAAAGCAGCCCTGAGCTTGGTCCTCCCTAGTGAACTTCCCTTACTGAGCTAGAATTTATTGGGTGGTACAGATCAACGCCAACTCTTGTGAGTCACAATTTTCAGTCTCCCGCCTCCTCTGGTGTGTAGATACTGAAAAGCAGTGTGTCCCAGAGAATCCTGCAAAAGCAAACAGATTGCACAAGTCTAGCATCTCCGATGATATATAGATTTGTTACTTTTTGTGGCGGACTCCTCCCATCTGTGAACCATTAGAGGCAGTCTCCTGTGTCAAACGTTGCCTGGGGAATCCAGAACTCTGGCTTCTAGTACAGACCAGGATACAGATTATGCGATTGATGGCAAGTCATGTTATCTCTGGAGGCCACAGTTTCTGCATTTGTAAAGTGGAATGGGAATGTCTCTCTCACAGCATTGACTGATGTCAGGGAAAATGCAAAAGGACGGTGTTCTCTTCTAAAGAAAGGCACAGTATACATCCAACGTAGTGTGATTAGATATATATGAGTGTGCTTCTTCATTGTCGACATGTACGATGAAAACATGTTGCCATTTTATTTAACTGTGTGCAGCCCCACAAGCGGTACAGATGATAAAACGCGGCTATGAACAAAGCAAGACTATTCTGTAGATGAGCTGAGTAAATTTTTCATCTGCAATGTATGCAGTTTATGATTATTATAGTCAGGAAGAGGAGATGAAAAAAGAAAGCAAATTTGCAGCTATTCAGCACTATTCTGGAGAAAGTAAACTGCCTCATAGCAAAACCCACGGTTCTAGACAAGGAATTGCAAACGCCACTGCCTTCCCCACCCTCGTTTCTGCCTCCTGCGACATATTGTCGCATGCTGCTGGGTTGCATGTCTCCTCACAGCAGCCCCTTAGGAGCCTTAGCAGGCTCAGCTGCCATTGCTTGGTCTTTTTCTGTGATTCTCAAACACAATGAGGATGGGAATGATTATCAGTGGAGCCAGCCCTCTCCTGGATGATGTAATATGTACAATATAGGGAGGGGCTTTTAAAACATCATTGAAAAATGGAAAGGAAAAAAATACGTGATTTTTTAAATCATTTTATTGGGGCTCATACAATTCATCACAATACATAGATCAATTGTGTAAAGCACAACTATACATTTGTTGCCCTCATCATTCCCAAAATTCACTTTCCTCTTGGGTTCCCAGAATCAGCTCATTTTCCTTTTTTCCCTCTCCCCCTTCCTCCCCCTCCCCCATGAACCCTTAATAATTTATAAATTATTATTATATCTTATCTTACACTGTCCGACGTCTCCCTTCACCCACCCCTCTGCTGCCCACCCCCCAGAGAGGAGGTTATATGTAGATCCCTGTGATCAATTCCCCCTTTCTACCCCCCCCTTCCCTCCTGATATCGCCACTGTCACCCCTGGTCCTGAGGGGTTCATCTGTCGTAGATTCCCTGCTTTTCCAGTTCCCATTGTACTGCTGTGCGTCCTCTGGTCTAGCCAGGTTTTTTAAGTCTCCTGAGACATTCCATTTTAAAACAGTTGGACGAGGTACCTGCAAGGATTGATGGGAAATAACCAATACAGTGCTGACACCAAATCAATTACATTTGGGGAGACAAGACTTCCATGAATGACATTCATGTCATCTTCCTTGTGGATATAAAAGCTCACTGGGACTAAGAGCCATGTTTGATGCATTTTGGGGTCTTCTACACGTAAATTTTGATAAGGACACATCTTCATCTGATGGGCCTGTCCAAGCCCATTGATTGATTCTGATTCCTCAGCCCTAGACACTATGTGTCAGTAGTGCCCTCTCAGTCACTGACAACCCAGATCACCCCCAAATACTTCCAGATTTTGGGGGTGGGTCTGTCCCCATAACTCAGTCAATGTTTTGTAGAATTTAGATGAATTAATGAAAAAAGAAGAAGAATTCAGCAGATCATAAAGCCACATATAAGATTCTTCAGTAGACAATAGTGGTATGTAAGTGTTTTGGGACGTTAGATCCTGTTATGCTAGGTTATATGAAATACTGTCTTGGATGATGCTTTAAAGGCTTTCAAAAGTAAATGGTAGCACAGCAGCCCCTGTAAGTAAAAGTAGAAAAATCAAATAAAAACAGTGTTTGGAGGGCACACAACAGACTTCGCTGGAAGATTGTTTGGAGAAATCCATACTAGATAGATAGAAGCAGACCAGGCTACACAGATGAACAGCATGGACTTGAACTTGTAAGCAAGGGTTTGCTTCCAGTGGATTTTATCTTGAGTGAGAACAACCTGATAGTCTTAGTTTATGAAGATGAAATTGCCAGTTGAACATTAGATGGATTTAAGGAGGCTCATATTGGTGACAGGTTAGGAAAATAATAGTCATCTAGCTGTGCAAAGTATAATAGTCATAACCGAGCTGTGAGAAGCATAGCTGTAAGGGCCTTAACAGGAGTAGTGGTAAAGTAACCAATGCGATGAGAAGCAGGTTCCAAGAACTGCTAGAATTTTTAAATGGAACTCTGCAGAGATACTCTTTTACTATTTTACTACCTTTTGTCTCATCCTGTTTTTCTGCTTAAACTTTTCTTTTCTTTTAATGTGTTTTCGTCCGTTTTTGAAGTATTGGAATATACCCAAACCGATTAATCTTTTATTTTATTTCTAATTTTACTTTTTTGTACCAGTGAAGCACATTTTATTATTTGTATATGAATTGGCTTATGAAAGTTTGTGGGGAGGGGGGTGGGAGAAATTAAGACAATGAAATTTGTCCATGAACTTTCTGAAGTGCCCTGATATTGTTGACCCTAGAACAACACAGGTTTGAACTGTGTGGGCCCACTTATATGTGCATTCGTTTGCCCAGTGAGCTTCAGTGTTCCAAGGGTTCACTTCAACACTATGTGACAGTTTCATCATCTCAGTTGCTCACTCGGAATAGCAAAAGGAAGTTCAAACCCGTGTTGTTCAAGGGTCAGCTGATTCATGAAATCGGCTTCATGTTTTTCTAGCTTTTAATTCACATGTGAAAATCTTAAAATTAGTGGAAGATGGAAAGTAGAATCATTTTAAGGATGAATCTGCTTGAGATTTATAGCAAAAGAAACCTTACCCTACTCAGCCCTATTGGGTTTCTTCTACTTGTTGGTAGTGGGATTCCTAGAATAAATGGAAGGACAAGTGGAAACATTTATCATTCAATCTGGTTTCTATGGATGATAACGTTCACAGAGGAACAATATCCTGCAGTTTCTGGGGGGAAATTGATAAATGAATTGGATTATATTATCATACTCTGAAGATTATTTTGCTGACAATATTTCATGAGGTTAATTGGGAAGGTGTTGAAGAAATCTATTTCCTTACTTTTCTGATCATTTTTTAAAGTAAGATAATGATTGATCTTACATAATATAGCAAAATAAAATGTCAACGTTCATTAAGTTATGTTACTGAATACTAACCCTCAAATTAATATACCCAAACAGATTTTCTAGGCTGGTTATTTAAACTTGTAAAGTAATACATTCCTAAAAATCTTTTAAACTCAAGTGTCCGTTTATACACAAACAATCAATATACAAGTTTCAAATTATTCTTATCTACCTATTAATGTCTTAAGGGACCACTAGTAACAGTTAGTAGTTAGCAAGAATTATTTTATGTGAATTAGGTAATGAAACTGTTGCACTAATTAAAATATTTTAAAGTTTAGATCCTTTCTTTTTAATAATTCACAACGTTCTCATACTCCTAGGATTTCAATTTCTGTGCATGTGTTGACAAGGATCCCTGGTGGCACAATACTTAAGCACTTCGCTGCTAACTTAAATGTCAACAGTTCAACCCCCTCAGCTGCACTGAGGGGGAAAAATGAGATAGCAGTTTGCTCTCATGAAGATGATAACTGTGGAAACCTTATGGGACAGTTCTGCTCAATCTTTACAGGGTCATTGTGCCACAGAGTCAACTTGAAACCTATGGTTTTCCAATACTGTATCTGTTTTTAGGAGTAGAAAGTCTTATATTTCTCCCATGTGTGAGTGGTGGTTTTGAGCTACTAGTACGCGACTGTTTATGTAGAGATAAACTTTCAGCACTTGCTGTATATTGTTTGAAAAGAAAAACTTTGTTGCTTCTGAGCTTGATGGCC
>NW_022109980.1:5194800-5196714 GCF_000313985.2 Echinops telfairi | reverse complement strand
AAATAAATAAATTAATTAATGAAAAATAATAAAAAGAAAAAAAGAAAAGAAAAATATTTGACAGTAACTAAATGATAAGCTAAAACAGTTTTCATGACCAAGTATGTTGTTAAAATGTAGACTATAAAATCCAAGATGTTGTAGCCATCCATGATCGTGGCACAATAGTAGAGAAAATAGAATAGTAACACTTTAATAACTAAATGCCCCTTGCCATATTTGTGAGTTTAAGGTTTCTAGTAGACCAGCTAAAGATCAATTAGAGTAAATGCCTTTATAGAGCAAGAAACAAAGAGTATGTATGAATGCAAAGTGTAGTTTTCTCTACACTTTACTTAAGAGTCCATTTGAGCCCCATGTCCTCAATTTCAACTTGTTTGAATCTTTCAGAATTTCAATTTGGTGTTTAAGGAAGTTCAATGATTTGACAAGAAGGGATGAAAGGGGCTAATATTTAGTGATACCTTTTCAAAATGTTAATTTGATCATAAAGTTTCAAAATGTTAATTTGAACATAAAATACAAGGGGATTTCAATAATTGGGTGGAAAATGGGATAAAAACAACAAAATTAAAATGTAAACTTCACTTGTCAACATAAGCGCCATGGAGTTAAGCACTCTTATAAGCAAGGATGCCAGCTTCTTTGTCATCCATCCCTAACGAACAGAGGGCCCTAAGAATTTAGCCATGTCATTCAGGTTTTCGTGCATTATTAACTGAGGAAAAATGGGTTCCCTTTTCTAAGAGTTTTTTTTTAAGATTAGTAAACAAAATGAAGTTAGTAAGAGCCAAATATAATAGGTAAGTGAGTGCCTAGTGACTTATCATTAAAATTCTCCCAAAATTATCCATTTTTTAGAGGAGGAATGAGCAGGAGCATTGTCAGGGTTGAGGACTCTCATGAAACTTTCTCAGGCAATCCCCCCGCTAAACCTAGGTTAACTTTCGCAAAAATGCTCTCATTATATGCAGATGTTACTTGTTTCCCCAGAAATTCAATTGGCAAAATGTCTTCAATACCCTCCCTCCACCCCCCTAAGTTGTTGCCACTATTGCTTTGCCTGGACTGCTTTCATCTCTTGGTAGCCATTTCTTCAATTGTGCTTTGTCTTTGGGATTGTGCTGGTAAAGCCAAGATGTATATAACCTTTTACAATTCTTGTATTATATGCTTCAGAATCTTTTTGATGCTGTGTTTTCAAACTTTTTATTGTGAACTAGTTGGTTGTTCACATATCGGTTTTGCATTCAACAACCCATGAAGCCCCCTCAATAGCTTGCCCATTTTCCACTTTTCCTTCATTTTTCACTTGTGGTATATTATCTTCCAATTCACCCAAGTTAACATGTCTAGCTTATTGCTTCTTTTCTCCTCCTTCCTCCTCCTATCCCTGATAACATTCAAACTCTGTTTCTTTTGGTATGAAAACCTTTTCTTGAATTTTAAAATAACAGTTGTTTTCTTGGGTTTTGATTAACTTCACTCGGTGTAATGGCCTTCAAATCTATCTGCATCATGGTGTGCTTCACAGTTTCCATATTTTTCTTTAGACAGGTGCAGTATTCCATTGTGTGTACTTACCAAAGACTATTTGTCCACTAGTGAACATTTATGTTGCTCCCCATTTCTTCCTATTGGGCATAGTCCCGAGATGAACATGGTTTGTGCATGTATCCTTGCCTACTTTTTGTCCCAAATGTAGTGTAAATACCAGCAGCACTATTACTGGGTTATATGGTGCATCTATTCCCAGTTATTTGAGGAAGGACCATACTACTTTCCACAGCTCTGATAGTGCTCTAAAGTTCCCCTCCACAGCATTGCATAATTGTTCTCATCTCTGCACCTCCTTTAGAATTTGCTGGGTTTTTTTTTTTTTTTACCTTTTTGAACTTTGTTATCAATTTTGGG
>NW_022109980.1:5191833-5194301 GCF_000313985.2 Echinops telfairi | reverse complement strand
ATCCTTTGTTGAAAATCATTTGTCTATTGATGGATGGATATTTTTCTTGCTTCTTTATTTTGCCACTGGTCTACATTTTTATTGTTGTTCCAGTACCAGGATATTATGACTACTGGAACTGGGTACTAAGTTTTGAGAATGGGAAGTGAGAGGCATCCTATTTAATTCTGATAATTTTATTATGATTTTGAAATTTGTAATAGGAGGCTCCCTCTTTGTTCTTCTACTTTAGTAGTGCTTTGCTTATCCTAGGTCTGTTCCTGTCCACATAAAGTTAGTAATTAGTTATTTCCATCTCTTTAAAGAATGATCCTGGGATCCAGATCAGAATTGCATTATGGTGGCATGGTGAGTCAGGAGATGTGCTAACCAAAAGGTCAGCAGTTCAAACCCACCATCCATACTGCAAAAAGAGAATGATGCTTTTTGCTTCCATAAAGATTTACTTAAAATCCACATGGGGCATTTCTAACTCTTTCTATAGGGTCCCTATGAACCTGAGTTGACTCAATGACAAAAATGTTTTGATTTTTATAGATCACTTAGGGTTGTACTGACACTTTCACAAATTAAATCTTCCCATCCACAAATTAAATCTTCCCATCCATGAACATGGTATAGCCTCCTCTTTTAGTTTCTAGTTTTCTGTGTACAAGTTACCCTTTCCACCTCAGGTTAATTTATTCCTAAGTATTTCATCTTTTAGGTAGCTATTGTAAATGGTATTTTTTCTTGGATTCCTTTTCTGTATTCTAAACAGTTTGAGTAGAATTGTTACTTCTTTTCTAAATGCTTGTTAAAATTCACCCTTGAAGCTGTTTGACCTTGGACTGTTTTTGGAATTTTTTTTTAATGACCAGATCAATTTATTTTTTGTTATGGTTCTGTTCATATTTTTTTTTTCTTTTTACATCAGTCAGTATTAGCCTAGGTAGGTAGTGTGTTTCTAGACATTTGTTCATTCCTACTAGATTTCCAAATTTGTTGTAGAGGCCTTCTTAGTGTTGTTATTTGTTTTGAATTCAGGTAGTTCTATTGTGTATAGCCCATTTAATTTGTTATTAGAATTTGATATTATTTTCTTTTGTTAGGTTTTCCAATACTTAGTCAATGTTGTTAATCCTTTCAAAGAACTAACTTCTTGTTTTGTTGATACTTTCTATTGTTTTTTTTATTTTCTGATTCATTTTATTTTCTGATTCATTAAATATGGTCTAATATTTATTTTTCATCTGATGGCTAAAGGTTTATTTTTTTCCTGCTCTTGCTATAGTTGTTGATGATTATGGATTGCAATATTGATTGTTTTCTTCTTCTCCTTTTTCATTTTTGATGTGTGCGCTTATTGTTATAAATTTCCCTCAGAGTATTGGTTTTTATGTGCCCCAAAGGCTTTGGAATTTTGCATTTTCATTCAAATTCATTTCCAGAAACTTTAGAATTAGTATTTCTTCAACTAAATAGTTTTAAAGCAAGGTGTTGTTCAATTTGATTATTTTTTCTTCTCTTCATATTGTTGATTTCCATCACTATACGTGTTGTCATCTGAGAAGATGATTTGTGACATCTTGATCTTTTAAAATTTATTGATTTATTGAGGCTTGCTGTGTAACATAACATATAAACTCTTCTCGAGAATTTTCCAAATGTGGTGGAAAAGAATATATAATGTGTTTCTGTTAAATGGAGTGTTCTGTATATATCTAAGAGGTCAAGTTGATTATTTGTGTTGTTTAATTCTTTTATGTGTTTGTTGAGTTTCTTTCCATATGTTCGGTCCTTCCATGAGCACATTATATTGGAGTGTACTCTCATTATTATTGTACTATTTCTCTCTTCAAATCTTTAAGAGTTTGATTAATGTATGTTAAAGATGTTTCATTGGGTGCGTACATATTTATTATAGTTATTGGTACCTCTGGCACTCTATTTTCTGTCATATAAGTTTGTTTCACTGTGATTACTACGATAATTGGGTTGACTTATGAATGGTGTTGCCTTGTATGTTGATCTCAGGTTGATGTGTGATATTCTGTTGATTCTCTGTCCAGTCAACTCCCCTGTAAGGCTTTAAGGACTCAGAAATCCACAGGGGCCATTCATCCCTCTCTTTATAGGGTGGCTATGAGTTGGAATTGAGTCAATGTCAGTGAGTTTTGTTTTAATATTTTTTTGAAGATGTAACAGTCATGCCTGGAATCTTAGAGCCCACAAATATGTGAGCCCCACTGCTTTTCCAGTTGAAAAATAGTCCTAAACTAACCTGGTTGGACTCAAGGCTTCAGATCCCAGAAATGTTTCTACTTTGCTGCCCTACCAATCACTACAGCCCCCATGCTGTCTTTATTGGCCTCAGGGCCTCTGAGATAAAGAATGTATGTGCTCAGCTGCTATACTGCCTTTACTTTCTTCTATTAAATTGTCATTCTATGATGCTCACCTTCCCGACACAACCGCTGAAGACAAAG